>NW_024412397.1:14912874-14972739 GCF_014898765.1 Herpailurus yagouaroundi | reverse complement strand
CCCCGTTCATGCTCTGTCTCTCTCTGTCTCAAAAATAAATAAACGTTTAAAAAAAAAAATTAAAAGGGGCGCCTGGGTGGCGCAGTCGGTTAAGCGTCCGACTTCAACCAGGTCACGATCTCACGGTCCGTGAGTTCGAGCCCCGCGTCGGGCTCTGGGCTGATGGCTCAGAGCCTGGAGCCTGTTTCCGATTCTGTGTCTCCCTCTCTCTCTGCCCCTCCCCCGTTCATGCTCTGTCTCTCTCTGTCCCAAAAATAAATAAACGTTGAAAAAAAAAAAATTAAAAAAAAAATTAAAAAAAAAACCCTCTCATTTAACCTTTATTATAGTCTATATATTCCCCATTTCATTCCTCCATTGTAAAACCCTCTGGGGGTAGAATCTGTATCATAAACCCATCCAGTTCCTCTCCCTCACAGTGCCTGCCATGTATTAATACTCAAAAAAAAAAAAATTATACAAAATCGGGCTCACGGGGGCCTTCCCTGGGTACCCTATCCAAAATGGCTCCACTCCACCCCAGTCACGTGCTACCTCTCTCTCCACTGGGCCTCATCACGACGTGACACTAATTCTCATCCGAAGTCACAGTATATGCCAACTGTTTTTGTCATATGTATATTTGTCATGCGTATATTTTATTGTCTATCTCCTCCACAAGAATACACTTTCAAAAACACGGGAACTGTGTTCCCGTGCCAGTTCCTCAAAGCTAGCTAGGTTTATAGAGAACAAATTAGAATATTAACCAGATAAGTTTGGTATACAAGTGTCAGGTGATTGGAAAGGGGCAGTAGCGATGTCTACTGCTCACCCGTTTCTTCTCTGCCTCTCCTTTGGGGTGTGTGACAGCATAACATCTCTCTGCTTCCCTCCCAGTTAGGCAGGACCATGTTCTGGAGCAGAAGTGAAGCGTGTCACTTCCAGGCCAAAGCGTTTAATGACCAGTGTGAGACCCTCTTCGTCTGCCCTGTCAACTGAGGAGGTCACGTGTTCCAGGAGGTAGAGCTATGGAATGGTGGGCTCTCCGTTCAGTCTGGATCCTGAGATGTTGCCCAGAGGGCATCTGTCCTAGATTGAGACACCTAGACCCACAAACAGCGTTGTAAGAGCGAGAAATAAGCTTGGTGGTGCTCAGCCTTGAGACTTAGGGGTTGTTTTGTTACTATGCATAACCTAACTATGCTGACTAATCTAAAGTGTATTGGGTGGATTGATTGACAAGTCAGAAGGAGGGTCTTGGCATTTACCAACAAATCTATCAATGCAAAATTGTGTTTCACCTGAAATATTAAATAACTCATAACGTATGCTCTTTCGTTTATTTCAGTGATCGTGGAAATATTCTCATCTTCCTTAATTGTCCCTCATTCTTTGTAGATAGAACTAATCTTCACTGGACTTCACTGGAGTCCTCGCTTTGCCTGCTACCATATTTACTGAAACCTGTGCATCTCAGAACTGAATGGTCCTGATTCTAACACGCATGTGATTCAGTTAATGCTCTACTGCGCAAAGCAAGGACTGCCCAAATTTGACTTTACCAAAAAGTACTGAACTACAAAGGGACAAGGCTTTGACACTCAATTACCTGGCAGTTTTCTTTGGTTTTAGTTCTTTCTTTACAGATCAAAAATGTTTTGCCTATAAATTAACGTGACTTCTCAATAACAATGAACTCCACACACTCTATCTTCACATTGCGGATTGTCCTGGTCTTCTTTCTTCATATCGAAACCACCGTTCTTCCTAGCATCTAACTAATATCGGTTATTGGCTTGTAATCATTAATTCATCACTGATTCACTCAAAACTTTGCAGCATGAGCTTAAAAACAAATAGCTGCCATCTTCTTTTGTAAAGATGCCTTACTGTCTAAAGGACAGCCTCCTTGTACAGAAATAACAAAGCCAGCCCATGAATTCTTCCCCAGGACTAGGCGATGGATTTGCATGTGTCTGCCACTCTTTCTGCCCGTTGAGCAAGAACGGGTATTGTCCAGAGGATGAGATACGGTTCGTGTCCGCAGGATGGGACCAATGGATTGACTCTCCAAGGGATGAAGTCCCTGCTGTTGGCCGCCTTAGCACAATGCTCTAAATCGCTGAACTCACGAGTCATCTGCATTCTTAAAGAGGTTCCCAAACCTACTGATTCCTTACTGACACCAACGCAACCCATGCTGGTGCTAAAAAAAAAAAAAAATCCGATGATTTAAGGCGTAGCCTATGCACTGAAAGGTCTTACGATCTAGTTTGGGTCATGAGTGACTGTGTCTTCTAAGGCAGAAATAGAGAGTAGTGCAAAATAATTACGTTTGCCCGTTTCAGAGAGTCTGGAACTTTCTGTCATGTCTATATGACATTTTAAAAGATAATACGCGATAAGGGCCAAGAGTAGCGTAGGCACAGCGAGTGCTACAGAAATCAAGAGCTGCCAAGGGGCGGGATTGGAGGACTGGGCAGTTTTATTGAGGAGATGAGCTAAACGGTAGGGAAGTCTCGCATCTGAGGTAGGAACCCACACGTGCAGGGGGCTGAGCAGAAAACGTGAGCGAGGGAGCGGATGGAGGTACTAAAGGTGCCCAGCCTGGACGGGACAGCCTCGACCCCCTCTGCGTACCAGCATGGGGCCGCGCTGCCCGACCTTCCGATTTTTCAAGGAAAACGCTAGAAGCCCGCATTTGTAAGAAATGGCCAGATTTTAACCTGCTGGCCACTCAGGCAAACACTCTGGCAGGTCAGATAGAACAGTTTCTGGCTGGACTGGGCTGCAGCGTGGCACCTGTTGACCTAGGTCGGCCAGGCGGGAGGCTCGAGACGACCCTTTGCATTTCAGGAGACTCCACTTTTCCTGGGTGCAGGATATGGTTAGCTCTGATTAAAGTGACGTTAGGTAGAGCACATCTACTTTGCATAATTCCTTAATTTTGAAGAGGAAATGTATACTCCCTCCCCCCCCCCCCCCCCCGATACTTAATTTTGCTCTGTCAACAGTAATGGTCCTGAACCGCTGCCACACTGAAGGGCTGCGGAAGAGGGGGGGGTGGCCGTGAGTAATTAAATTCTATTTGCTGAGAGCAAATGGCAGAGCCCTCAATCACACGTCAGGCCTCTTCGGCTGCCTCAAGAGGAAGCTGTTGTCCAGGATTATACAACTGCTACCTTGCTTCGTATTTTATTTTTTCTTGCAGTCGTATGTACATAACATGTACCCTTCGTACCGTTTTGAAGCGTGCGGCTCCGTGACGTTAGGTACGTTTGCAATGTTGTGTAACCACCACCGCCGTCCATTTCCAGAGCGTTTTCGTCATTCCCAACAGAAACTGTTTACTCACTAAACAATGCCTCTCCCTCTCTCCCTCCCTCCCCACCAGCCCCCAGGAACCTCTATCACGCTTTCCGTCTCTGCACACTTCACATAAGCAAAATCATGCAATAGTTGTCCTTCCGGGTCCGGCCTATTTCACGAAGCATAACGTTTCAAGGTCCAGCCATGCTGTTGCAAATATCTCATTTCCTTTTTATTTTGTTCCGCTCCCCCTGTTTCCTTCACCACTTTCCCCCATTTGAGTGGTAAATATATACCAAGAGTGTAATATTTTTAGCACAAAAACCACCTACGTGTGCACCATTCAAAGCTTTAATTCTCTCTCGAAAAGAAAGGATCCTGATTATCCAAATCTATGGTTTTCAGACTGCCTGGATTTGAATTTTGACAACACCATCAACTATTGTATGATTCTAGCAATGCTGCTTAACCTTTCCGTGCCCTAGAGTTCTCACACGAAAAGCCTGGAGAATAGTAATTCGTATGTAGGCTAATATCCCATGTGATATACAACACAGTAGGAGCCATTCATTCGGAGCAGTTTTAGTCATTTAAACGTTTTGGAAACTTAACTTGGGGCTGATTTTATATCTGTGCGTGCGTATTCTAAATAATATCTTTAAATAAGTTCTTGTGGCCTACTGGTTAACCGGGGGCTGCTCAGGGACCAGGGACTATCAGAAGATAAAGCTGCCACAGAGCCCTGGCACGGCTCCCTGTTCGGGTCCCATTCACGGCGGTCATAGTGAAGTTTGGGGCTAGAGGACACCTGACATGACAGGATCACAGAGACAACTCTCAGCAGGGAAGTTGACAGAAATATCTGAAAGGAAAGAAGGAAAAGCGAGAAGAAGGAACAGGGCAGGCGTAGATGGCAAGGAGGGATCTAAGCCACTGAACAAGGCCATTCAGCGTAGGGGCAGAAATTCTGACATGCCACTCACGAGCCTCAAGAGTGTCAACTTTTTCGATAGCCAAGCACTGTTCGAGAAGTACAGGTGCGAGAAAAGATACAAGTGAGAAGGCTCTCTACAGACCCCTTATACACAGGAACTAAGTTAGGCCCCTCCCCACAGGCAGGTCACAGTCCAGTAGGAGACAGAGGTATGTAAGCCAACGAGTTCCATGATAGTGCCTTTCACAAGAAGAAAGGTACGTAAGATACCAGGTATCACAGAGGAGGGACGGATGAACCCTCTCTCGGAGGGTCAGAAAAGCTTCCCGGCCTATACGACATCAAGGCTAGAATATTGAGAAGTTCCCAGCCACACCGGGAAGGGAAAGAGAGACACTGTACGGACAATTGCATTCAGGGGACATTTGAAATCCTTAAACGCTGCTGGAGTTGGAGAGGTAGGTGCGGGGAGGAGTGAGGACCCCTGCGTGTGATGCTAAGGTTTGGGGACCCTGGTCTTATTGACGGGACCAAGCCAGTAAAGGGTTTAACCAGGAGAGGGGCATGCTCAGAGATCTGTGGTTTTCGAAAGCTCATGCTAGCATTGGTGAAGAGTATACGAAGTGGGTAGTAGGGGGTGCCTGGCTGGCTCAGTCAGATAAGCGTCTGAAGCTTGATCTTGGCCCAAGTCCTGATCTCATGGTTCATGAGATCGAGCCTTGGTTCAGGCTCTGTGCTGACCGTGGGGAGCCTACTTGGGATTCTCTCTCTCTGCCTCTTCCCTGCTCATGTGTGTGCTCTCTCTCTCTCTCTCTCTTTCTTTCTCTCTCTCTCTCTCTCTCTCTCTCAAAATAAATAAATAAATAAACTTAAACAAACTATTCAAGTGGTTAGTAGAGATAAAGCAGAGAAGGCAGGGACATTAGCCAAGAATCTACTGGAATCTCCCGATGAGCTTTAAAACCAGGGCAGTGGCCATAAGAATGTCAAAGAAAAATAAACAAATTCTATGCTTCATTTTTTTTTAGTCTATTTTTTAAGATTTTATTTTCCTAAGTAATCTCTACACCCAGTGTGGGACTTGAACTCATGACCCTGAGATCAAGAGTCACCTGTTCTACCGACTGAGCCAGCCAGGTGCTCCTATGTTTTTAGTCTATAGCCACTGCTTTAACAGGTATTTAATGAGCATTTACTGTTAACTGAAGCATTTCATTAATACATGTTATATTTTTCATATTTTTGAAGCATCTTCACAAGTGTGAGCCCTAAATTATCTGTGCAAGGTGCTAGGTTTTACCGTCCTCGTTTTACAAACGCAGAGACTGAGGTCCAGGGAGGTGAATTCATTTTTCCCAAGGCTACACAGAGAACTAGCTGTGAAGCCTGAGCTTACACCCAAACCTTATCCTGGACCAGGTGTCCCCCCTGCCCGCACCCCATGACGTCAACAGCTCAAAACAAATTCCCTGTTTATGCATCCCCCCAAAATGAAAGTCAGTTTGACAACGGGTTATTGGTCAGGGGAACGGAAAATGTCAAAGAAAGCCAAAACTTTTAGTGAACTGTAGACTTCTTGGAGTCATTGATCTAGATACAAATGGCCCAGCAAAGGGGAAGGAATGCAGGGCTGTTTCTGGTTTGTTTTTTAAGTGGTGAGTCCACTTACCCATACACACAGCGCTGGCACAGTGAATCACAAGGATCTGTGGCGCACCTCACAGGGTGACTTCGCCTCCTTCCCGCTGCCGGGGTAAAATCTGCAAAATCTCTGGGTTAGATAGAAAGGCCGATGGGGCCGTGAAGATCCGTCTTGATCACTAAGAAGAACCAAAAAGCATTTGGTGACCCATTTAGGCTTAATTTGCTTTCAGGCTTCTCCACCATCTGTGGAGGCTGGGAGGTGAGCCTTGTTTAGCTCATTAACACACACTGATTCTGTTTGGCGTCTCCATACGCCTGCGTCCCAAACACGAGTGAGTGCCTTCAAAAGGGCAAAGTCACATCTTCTACCTCTTGCTAAGTCTGTCATTTATTTGAGGCTCCCAGACCTATTTGCTGAAAACATTTTCCATTCAGAGTTAAATCTGGCTGGTTCCACCGCTGTATTTATATGACTGGGTCTGCGTTTTATTGCTGTAAAAAGAGATTAGTCCTGCTGTAATAATTTTTTTCCATTTAGAGAGCACTTTGGGCTGAGTGGCACATTCAAAACCACAAGGTTTTGAAGCTGCTTCTTTAAAATCAGCCACTTTCTCTCATCAAACTCTGTAAAAATGACAAATAGCCTCTGGGCACAACCCCCACAATCACCTGGTAGGGAGAACAGCTTTTTTTTTTTTTTTTTTTTTTTTTTGAGTTTATTTGTTATTTTGAGAGAGAGAGAGACCCGGGGAGGGGCAGAGAGATAGGGAGAGAGAGAATCCCAAGCAGGCTCTGAACAGTCAGCACAGAGTCTGATGCAGGGCTCGAACCCACAAGCTGCGAGATCATGACCTGAGCTGAAGTCAAGGGTCAGACGCTTAACCAACTGAGCCACCCAGGTGCCCCAGGAGAACAGCTTTAAAGAAGACTATGTTGGCAATCTTTTCCTGAACCCCCGTGGGAGAGGTTGCCCACACCTCAAGTTTAGACCCAAATTAGGGTCAAACAAATTAGTGGGAAAAGATTGGCTAGAGAAAAGGCAGAAATCTCCTTAGAATTTGTCAAGGAAAGTGATTTTCTTTTTTTTTTTTTAATTTTTTTTAACGTTTTATTTATTTTTGAGACAGAGAGAGACAGAGCATGAACGGGGGAGGGGCAGAGAGAGAGGGAGACACAGAATTGAAAGCAGGCTCCAGGCTCTGAGCCATCAGCCCAGAGCCCCACGCAGGGCTCGAACTCACGGATCGCGAGATCGTGACCTGAGCCAAAGTCGGCCGCCCAACCGACTGAGCCACCCAGGCGCCCCGATTTTCTTTTTTTAAAAAAACGTTTATTTTTGAGAGAGAGCAGGGCTGGGGGGCTGGGGGGGGGGGCGGGTTGCGGGCAGGGAGAGGGAGACACAGAATCCGAAGCAGGCTCCAAGCTCTGAGTTGTCAGTACACAGCCCAATATGGGGCTCGAACCCATGAGCTGTGAGATCATGACCGGAGCCAAAGTCGGACGCTTAACTGACTGAGCCACCCAGGCGCCCCAAGAAAAGTGACTTTCAAGTTTATTTCTTCCGATAGAATTCCTTTTACCAGACAGAAATATGGTTGGCACCTTCCCAGTCCTCCTCTTGCCCTCCACTGGTGTCCCCCAGGCCTCCCAGGAAACATTCTCTGAAAACCTCTACTGCAGGCCAGCTTCCTCCTTTTTTAGATAAGGAAACAGAAGCCTGGAAAGATGAGGTGACCTACTCAAAGGCTGACAGCAAATGCCAGGGACAGTGTGGTGTCCAATGGGTCTCCTCAGCTGAGGAGAGAATTAACCAAAACAGACAAAACAACATTCTGGTTCCTCTTTGATCATGTGACTATTTGTGCTTTTCTCCTGAGCAGGACTTAAGAGATCTTCAGTTTGGGTTCCTCTTCAGTGTGCTCCTGACCTCCCCTCAAGTGAGGACCGGTATCTTTGATTTTTTCTGCTTGAACCTGGGTTGAAACTACGTGACCTTTTGAGAACGTGCAGAATCCTCCGCCCCAGAATCCTCCCCTTCGTGAGTTGCAAAATAGACCTCCAGGGGACAGAGCCCGGGCCTTTGCACAATGGTTGCGGAGGTCAGGGGGGAGGCCCACCCCCTGCCTCTGGGTCCCACTCATTGCCCTGCTGGGGGCTCCTCTCTGGCTGCCCCACCTCCACCCAGGGACCTCGCTGTGCTTGTTGTGTGTGTCAAAAAACGGGCAAGCAACGTGCACATAAAATGTCAAGATCCAAGAAAACTGCAAGACCAACCTGCTTAACCAAGCATTTCTGGAAGGGAAGAGTCCTTTTGACTAATGCTTTCAGACGGTCTGCTCCCTGTCCATTTATCACCAGTTCCTGTTTGCCAATCCCAAGCATATCATTTATATGTGCCCAGAATCCCTGGGTAATGGGCATGCTGTAAAAATAAATAGAATAAATAAATTAGTTCTTGAGCTTCTCGAATAAATCCAGTTGAATTAAACGCACCTAAAGTCACTCAGTCTTGAAGAGCAAAGTGAAGACCGTAATGAAACAGGCTTCTGGTTTGGGAAAAAGTGAGAACAGGGAAAAAACTGTGCTCAAAGGCGTGAAAAAATTTAAAAAACAAAGCAGTCTTATTTGCACAGTTATTGTTATTTTCTAGACGCTTTGTCTCTCAAGTGCCTTTTTCCATAGCCTCAATTCGCCTTACATTTCTAGACCCTTCCACTGAAATTTGAATGCAGGTCTTTTTAAAAAAATTTTTTAATGTTTATTTATTTATTTTTGAGAGAAAGAGAGAGAGTATGCACAAGCTGGGGAGGGGCACAGAGCGAGGGAGACACAGAATCCGAAGCAAGCTCCAGGCTCTGAGCTGTCAGCACAGAGCCCGACGCGGGGCTCGAACCCACAAACTGTGAGGTCATGCCCAGAGCCGAAGTCGGACACTGAACCGACTGAGCCACCCAAGTGCCCCAGTACAGGTCTTTTCAAATGTGGAGTCGGTGACAGTTACCTGACAGTTACTAGATCTGATCAAAGAGAAGGCAAGATTGTTTATCTCAAAATTTACCCCTCCTAAAGGAAAGGAGAAAGTAGCCCAAATTTTCACATCCCTATTGTCTTGCCTAGTATGAGGTTTGTGTACTTTGAAGAGCAAAACTCAGCCTGGATGAGACCCGGGCTAGCAACTCGCTCGCCCACATGCGCATTCTTGCCTCAGCCCTTGGTGGAGCCCTCGCAACGTACCAGGCAGGCACTGCCCTAAGTCCTTGCTTTGCATCAAATGTTTTAACCCTCACAACGACCCTACAAATCATACACCGTTATTATCATTTCCATTGCAATACGAAGAAACTGCTAGTTTTAAATTCTTGCGGAGGTCACCTGATAGAATTGTTTTTAAAGGCAAAGAGCAAAACGTCACCCAAGATTTAAGACTCTTGTACAATTAAGGTAAATTATGTTTAAAGCAGACATTTGGCATCTACGCCTATAAAAGTTTATATATTCAAGTTGGCCTAACTTGCATATTTTTTTTTTTAGCTCTTCCCACCGGAAAGATAAGGTATCACCTTATAATTCAGATTGTTTTCCACCTGAGCACATGCGGTGTGTGGAGACCCACCCTGCGAGTGCTGGCGGAACCGACGTGCGTCTGGCTCTCACTTTCGATCCCATTGTTCGATCCCGTACTCGCTACTCTCACACACACTCACCAATGCACACTCGTGCTCCCACATGCTCAGGCTCCCGTATGTACACGCACAGTCATAGTCACACCCAGGCTCTCACACACTGATGCACACTCGTGCTCACGTTCACACAGCTGTGCTCCTGCTCAGATACTTACCCGCATTCACACTCAAATTCACATCCATGCTCTCACACGCTGGTGCACACGCATGTTCACACGCGCTTGCACTCACATCCCTCCCCACACTTACACTCACACTCGGGCTCTCACACACTGATGCAGACTCATGCTGACACATGCTCACTCTCACACCCTTACCCACACTCACACTCATACTCACACCCGTGTTCTCACACACTGATGAGCACTCGTGCTCACGTTCACACAGCTGTGCTCCTGCTCAGAGACTTACCACACTCACACTCAAACTCACACCCACACTCATACACTCTCACTGATGCACACTCGTGCTCACACTCACACACCCACATGCACAGTCATACTCACACCCAAGCTCTCACACACTGGCGCACACTCGTTTTCACACTCACATACTCACACTCACACGCACACAGTCACCCTCACACACAACTGCCCCCTCTCCTCCCAGAGCTGGGCCCGGGATGAGGTGAGGGAGGCCTCCGGGAGTGAGCGCCTGCTCCGATGTTCCATGCCGGCTGCCTCTCGTGCCCGTCACTCCCTCATCCAGACCCTCCCCCTCCCTCCTAAGACACACACCACACACCGTCGTTCAGTACAACAAAACAGAGCCCGGTCGTGTGCTCCGGTAGGCCATGGGGAAACGCAACATCTGTAGGCGGCCGAGTGAGAGGGCTGGTATAGACCTGACATCAGTGAGTCCTGATGAACAAGTGAAGTCACCAAGGCATTCAGCCTTGGGCACCAACAGTTTAAGGAAGAGGAAATGACTTTATTGCCGGAAGACAGCTGAACAGGAACAGCTCATTAAAACGGGCTTGATGGGCAGGAAAGAGAAAGCAAACTCTTCCCCTCAGCAGTGGCAAGAATCTAAGTGTGGAAAGTGATGAGATCGGCAAAGAAGAGAATCCCAACCACCCGGGTATTCCAAAACTGCCAGCGCATCTGAAGCCTGCTGGCGCCGAGTTATCCCAGCAGACAGGCTGACTCATGTCCTCATTCATTCAGCAAATACTCACTGAGCCTCGATCACTCCTCTGGGTGCTGGGGGTGCAGTGGTGAGTGCAAAGCACAGATAGGTCCCGGTCCATCAGGGGAAAATCCAGGCAGCATTAACATGAACCCCTCTGTCAGTAGTACTGTGTTCAAATTCTCTTATAGGAAGTCTTTCCCCATGTAACCCCAAATCCACTAATTCTGCTTCTCCAAAATTTACATATTCAGTCTCTCCTCTATTTTATTTTATTTTATTTTATTTTATTTTATTTTATTTTGAGAGAGAGAGAGAGAGAGCACCCAAGCAGGGGAGAGGGGCAGAGGGAGGGGGAGAGAGAGAATCTCAAGCAGGCTCCACACTCAGCACAGAGCCCAATGTGGGGTTCAATCCCACGACCCTAGGATCATGTCCTGAGCCGAAATCAAGAGCCAGATGCCCAACCAACTGAGCCACCCAGAGCCCCATCTTCTTTTTTTTAAAGCAAAACCCTGTTTTTCAGAACTGTATAAACTGAAGTCATTCTGAAATTAATAATGGTTTGTATAAAAATAAGTCACCAAATCTCTTTGGAAAAGGCTGGAGGAGCTCGGCTGAAATTTGAGGAAGTGCAAACCTTCTACTTTGGAATGAATGTTACCTTTACGATGGCTGGGGAATGAGGCAGACTAGCATGGGTAAACTAGGGACCATTTCTTGGTTGCCTGACGTACAGCTAGAAACGAGATGTGATTTGTCCTAAATGGGGTGGGGATGTAATTTAACTGTGCAGTGGGGCCAATTGTGTTTAAAGTATATATAAACTGGGGTGCCTGGGTGGCTCAGTTGGTTAAGTGTCCAGCTCTTGGTTTTGGCTCAGATCATGATCTCCCAATTTGTGGGCTCGAGCCCTGCATCGGGCTCTGCGCTGGCAATGTGGAGCCTGCTCAATTCTCTCTCTCTCCCTCTCTCTCTCTGCTCCTCCCCACTCTCTCTCTTAAAATAAATAAACTTAAAAAAGTAAAGTATATATAAACTGATAGAAATTTATGGAAGCATAGATAGTCCTTATATTGCCTATATATTGGGTATATGGAAAGTAACTATTACAACTATTGATTTCATTCCATGAAATTTATATTTCTGTTAAAATGATTTCCTATGAAATGGGAAAACAATTTATTTTTAATTTATGTGTCGTGCATATCTTCGTAAACTCCTTTGTTTTTTTGTCCAGTCCTCTATGCAGCGGTTTTCAAAGTGTGGACCTCTGCCCATGGCAGGGCCAACAAATCTTCCTAATGGGTTGCCCTTGCCAATCTCAAAACTTTTTCTTAAGTGACTGCATGAAATCAACTCACTAATAACTACCTACATATGTTCTGCCACATTTGGTATTTTTAAACCAAAATTAGTGCTTTTTAGATTTTAGAGAATTTAGGCATGGCTCTAATTCAGTATTTTACTAATATCGCAAGGCTCCAATTACATGTGTGCATATGCAAATGGTTGGATTCCTACAATTTGGGGGAAGGATACATATTAATTATCAGGACTGCCTTGAATAATCGGTTTTTAATTGCTACGCTTCTTGCTTCTTCACAGCAAATTATTGTTAGTTTTGTTCCTCATTATCAATTTAGTTTGTTGTGGGTTGTTTTTAACCCCATAGTATGTAGTACTGAATATTTATGAATTTTTAGGCTATAATTTTCCAAAATTACTCTGGTATGTATGCACTTGTTCGAGTATGAATCATCCATTCTGTTATTACTAAAGCAGATGTATACATAGTTCCCCTCATAATTTACTGATATGGGAACATTTCATCAGTCATGTGTGCAGAACATGGAGTTTTAGCATGCAAATTATAATATAACATGAAAGTAAATCGAACAGAAGTATTGGGTTATTTTACATTTACATGTTATTGTTTTAAACAGCAAACATACAGGCTAATGGTTTAATCTTATTACATAAAAATTAAGCAGTGTGTGTGTGTGTGTGTGTGTGTGTAGCCATATTTTAACTCTCTAGAATAAGTCAAATTGTGAATCATTATTCAAGGTCAGTAGTCTCCAAACTGTGTTTTACCAGATGTTAATAGGTGTTCTGCAAATAACGGATTCTTTACTCACCTCAATTGGGAGAAAGTGATACGTACTATGTTTCCTTTTTCCAGATTTGCAAGGCCCTTTAGCATATTGTGATGATTAATTGTATGTGTCAACTGGGATAGGCCATGATGCCCAGATATTTGGTCAAACACTGGTCTGGATGTTACTGTGAAGGTATTTTTTAGATGAGATTAACAGTTAAATGGGCTTTGAGTAAAGCCCATTGTTCCCCATAGTGTGGGTGGGTCCATTCAATCAAAGATCTTGAGAGAAAAAAATACTGACCTCTGAGGAAGAGGGAATTTTGCCAGCAGACTTCTTTGGACTCAAGCTATAACATTAACCTTCTCTAGGTCTGCAGCGTACTGGTTTACTCTGAAGATGACCGCTTCTGTGATTCATGAGCTAATTCCTTAAAATAACTCTTATAGATAGATACGTATACAATATGATAGATTTATATAGATATATGTATACACACACACACACATAGAGAGAGAGAGAGAGTATACACACACATACACATACCCTATTGGTTCCGTTTCTCTAGAGAACATGCTACGTACGTTAAAGTCTCTGAAAAGTTCTGCAATTAAGAAAAAAAAAACTGTTTAACCCAGTATTACCCAGTTTATTTAACCACAAAACATTTTTCACATAATACCTACAACTATCTCAAAATACAGCTTGGGAAATGCTTTTCTCAAGACATGATCTTAGGACAGCGGTTGACCCATAGCCTATGTCAGCAAGATCAGACTCGACACCTATTTGGCTCAGAAACTAATAGCGTAACTATTGGAACAAAAGACTCGACGTGTCCTTTTCTTCTGCACATGGCACAGGCGGATAACAACCACGTGTTCTGTGAGCACAGCGAGGTGAAATGTTCATTGTGGAGCGGGTTTCACATACAGTGATGTCTGATGAAAATAACTACCCGTGAAACAGACCCCCTGGCTGTGCTTTTGTAAAATGTTCTTTTGTGGCTATTTCTGGGGACTGGAGAGTCATACTGAAATATCATCAATCGCCACGCAACATGGCATAAGGCAATGCACAGATGGCAGGGAGCCTGGCAAGAAAGGCCAACTCTGCCTCCACAAAAGGCATCATGCCTCCTCTGTCTCTTATTGTCCCTTCTGGAATGTGTTTTCACAAATGGTTCTCGCTGACCCCAATTTATCCTTCAGATCTCGTTCTAGAAGCCATTTCCTCCAGAAAGCCTTTTCTGACTAATGCCTTACCCTGAACCCACCAGATCAGCCTGACCTCTTCCCTATTATGTGCATTTAAACACCACATACCTCTGCAATGGCCATAAATTGTATGTATGTATGTGTGTATGTATGTATTTTTTAAATGTTTGTTTATTTTTGAGAGAGACAGAGACCGAATGCAGGTGGGTTAGGGGCAGGGAGAGAGGGAGACACAGAATCCAAAGCAGGCTCCGGGCTCAGAGCTGTCAGCACAGAGCCCGACATGGGACTGGAACCCATGAATTGCAAGATCATGACCTGAGCCGAAGTTGGACGCCTGACCGACTGAGCTACCCTGGCGCCCCAACAGTATTTATTTATTAATGCCTGTCTTCCCTACAGGACTGTGAGGTCCAAGAGGATGGGGCCATTTCCATCTCGTTCATCTTGGCAGCATCAGTGCCTGGCAAGCATCGGAAATGCCATGTGGAGGAATGAATGGCCCAAGGGGAGCTTCCTCCTCCCTATTTTCCCAAGTGATTATATATAAATTATCCTTTCTTTACAGCCCAACTGGTGTACTCTCCTCTACTCTGATCTATCTCTAAAGACGTTCACTTTTTCAACCTTTAAAAACCTCGGTGCCAAGAGTCTGTGAAATGTTCACATGCATTTCATATGAACATCGAGTGTTCCTATGCATGCATGCACGCACCATACACATACACATGCACGTGTGCACACACATGCGCACCTCCACATTCACCTGCCCTTGCAAACAATAATAGAAACATTCATTTATCGAGGCAAAATAGTGTGAAGAGGTGGGGAATGCAGGGAGCAGGAAGAGGAATGAGAGAGACTGAATTCAGTTGCAGCTACAGCGTTTTCTGGGTCAAGCATGGTGCAAAAGTTTTCAACCGTATAAAAAGAAAACCAGAGGCTCAGTCCGCTCCCAGGACCTCAGTTCCTTTGCCCCCAGCTCCCATCTACTCAGCTTGGTGCTATCCTATGTACAAGGAACATGGCTTTTTCTTCAAGAGTCATCATTGGAAACAAAAGCATTGAGAAAAACAAGGCACTGGCAGACAGACAGGCTTTCGTTTCAGGAAATCTGGCTGGATATTTGGAGGCGACACGTATGTAAGGACTGAAGGTGAGGGTGGCATATGCCGTGGACACCAGGCCTGGCTCCCATCACTTCCCGGCGTCCTCTACCATCCACTCCCTACCCTTCGCTGCTCATGCGCAGTGCCCCGTTGTTGGGAGAGGCCGGAGTGGCAAAGACCTCGGAGTGGATACAGGATCCCCCCGCCACCCCGACCTTCGTCCAACCCTACACCCAGAGGCAGAAAACCTGTGCTTTCCGAACAGAGTCGCATCTGAAGAGACTGCCAACGCGGGCATTCTCAGACAAGACATGCACGTGGGGCCTGCCTGTGACCCCCTCTCATTCACCCAGTTCCCACGAAGTCTACAGAGAAGTCTCCAGATAAGGCTCTAGGCACAATCCAGTTCTGGAATGGAGGAGCGTAAGTTATTTAATAAATGCCTTACATGCCTTTCTGCCCCCTCCCAGTCGACTCCTTCTCCAGCTGAAAGAAAAATTCAAGCATGAGAAAGCAGCCCTAACAATAAGGGAATCCCTCCCCTCCCCAACACACCCACCCACACCCACACCCACACCCACCCCCCCCACACACACGCACACACTCTAAGACCAGGGAAATCCATACCAGGAATTCTAAAATATGCTAAATAAATTTCTCATTTTCAAAAATCTGGACTCCCTAACACAAAGCTTGCTTTTTGATACAAGAAGTGGGTATTGAATCACAGTAATCTCACACTTTTAAAACTATGGGGATTATGTTTGAATTGTCCAGAGAGAGCCTGGTCATGCTTATTCTAGCATGCATGCGTATCAGATCATCGATGACCCCTCAAGCAGGATTGGGCCACTTGCTAAACTAAATTGAAATTCATTCATGTGACCCAGAGTTACCGAAAGGATGCTTTTATCAAAAAAGGCTCTCCAGGGACACCTGGGTGGCTCAGTTGGTTAAGCGTCCAACTCAGCTCAGGTCATGATCTCCAGGTTCATGAGATTGAGCCCCGTGTAGGGTTCTGCACTGACAGTGCAGGCCTGCTTGGGGTTCTCTCGCTCCCACTCTCTCTGCCCTTCCCCTTCAAAAGAAATAAATATATATATTTTTAAAGGCTCTCCAAAACACTCTGTCCCACTGATGAGAACATATACTGAAAGATACCTCTCCAGACAGACCTCTCACTACACAGGAGCCTGTGTGAAGTTGTTCTACACATAGTACAATTAAGAGGGTCCACCCGGGGTCGGACACACACAATGCCGTTTCTAAACAGTAGAAGAGAAAGGTAGGGCCACCAGAAGCCACGAAAACCCAAGTTGCAAAACCACGTTTGGGCTTGCTCATTACAAATGCGTTCTTTGGCTTCTCAGAGGAGCCACTTGAAGGTCACCTCCACTTAAAATTCTTGGCTCGGGAGCTCCTTGTTGCTTTATTACCTGAGTCTATTAAAATTCTTAGACTAGCTGATGATGAAAATTCTAGCCAATTTTTTTTTTTTTCTCCGTGGAGTGGGAAGAAAAAAGAAACAAACGCGTGAGTCTATTTGAAATCGTTTTATGAATTTTAATCATAGCAAATGTGTTTTAACAGTAGTCATAAAATCAACATTACCACATATACAAAGGACAAGACACCAGTTTGGCATACAAAAATACCATATATTAAAATGGGGTTCATTGGAAAACCTCAGGACTTGCTAAGACACCATCTACAACAGAGAGAGCAAGCAAGAGTGCTTTTAAGACATTCAGATTTATAAACAGCAGCTTGATATCCCCCTTCCAAAGTCAATTATTTGGCAACATTTGAACAATATTTTCTACACAGCCCAGCAGCTCATTTATCTGTAGGGCTATTTGGCCCTTTAAAAGAAAAGCTCCCAAAATAAATAATCCACATAATTGTAAATGAAACACGTCAAGGACTCGAGTTAGCCTCTGAGCAGCATTAATCTAGCCATTTGACTGGAGTATTAGTTATCCAGAGGGCCAGGGAACCCACCAGTGGAGCTGGAAGAAGGGCAGGAACCCCGTGCAGCAGCTGCATGGCTTACGTCGGGGAGTTCCTTTGCCCCACGCTGAAACCAGCCTCCCCACCTGCAACCGTCCAGTGAGGCAAACAGGAACACGTGGTGGTATAAAAACTATATATATAATAAATGACAACAACCAGGAGAAAAACCAAAATAGCCTCGAACGAGTCTTCCCAATAGTATCAACCTACTCAAGTCAGGATACGTCCACAGGCACAGGCATGGCATTCCACTGTGAAGAGGCCATTGTGAGAGTTTGTCTGTAATGATTCAGCAACCACCTCTAAGAGCAAGCTCTCAAATTGACCGGTGTGGGGACAACCCAGGGGTCCTCCTTGGATCCGCTCATCAGCTGAGCCCATTCCCTAGAGGTCTTCAACTTCAACACCCTGAACTGAATTCGGTAGGCCGTTCTAGAATGACAAATTGTGCTTGGCTAAGTTATTCCTAGTTGTCCTTGTGTTTTTTTCTTCAGCTGGTTTCTGCCGTGATGGACCTTCAGCTCCTTTATGTTTGGTTTTGGACCCATAATCCCATTATAGACTTCCCTCCTTTCATGCAAGTGTTTTCTCACCGTCTTGGGCAGATCTGCCTATCTATTGCTATAGATCCAAGATCACGTCCCCACTGCTCCCACACAGTGGGTGGGTTGTCTCTCAGCCAGAAACATCAGACCAGGACTTTTCTGAAGCGCAGTGTAAGACAGCAGCCTGTTCTCCCACTGCTTAAATAGAGATGACACAGATTGAGGTTGATACTTGTTTCCCTCATGGGGGCATCTGCCTCATCTATTTCCTCCTTCTTATAGCCCATGCTCCTTTACCACCAACACATTCAACTGTCTTACTTCTGGATTCTCAAAAAGCAAATGTCAAATTAAAAATCGAATGTCCCCTTGGAAAACTCTTGTCAGAATCACCCAGTAACTCCCAGGAAGAACACAGAAAACTTCCACATGAGCTATTAGCCCTACATCCTGTGGTGATGAATTTAGAGCAGTGTTCTAGAAGAACAGGGACAGCTATGAGAGCACCCCCAGAAAAACAAAGGAAATACATGCTGTCACAGACTTTGAGAGACTCCTCTGTACTTTGCCCCAAATATTACTGATTGTCCCTAAAAAGATCATAATATGAATAGTATCAAAAATCTTAGACTAGAATAATAAAGTCCAGCTAACGAGATGAGTGTTTTCAAGCACCACTACATCACAAGTGAGAGATACATAGTGGGATACCCCAGGCAGTGAATCCTGAAGAAAAAAAAAAAAGGAAAAAAAAGAAAAACCCATTGGCCCAACTGTGCAAGGAAACTTGTGCAGAGAAATCGGAGCCATGTTGCAAGAGTTCAGGAATAATGGTACTCCCCGCATGATGCTTGAGCAGAGCCAAAAAACAAGCCATTTGGAAGACAGAAATTAAATGCCCCACCTGTTTATGTTCTTCAGTCATCAATGGCTTTCCAGTAAAATGTATACAGTAGAACCCACCTCTTTGTATATTTGAAAAGTCTCATGGGTTTATTTCTACATTCCCAAAGGTGGTTGGTTTGATATAATGTATGCAGCCTATAGCATGTGCTAAGAAATTAACATCTAAATTCAACATCATATAACCCACAAGTGGGAAGACATGACTAACAACATTTTTCCTTGATTTTTTAACTCTTATTACAGCTACATTGTGTGTGTATCTACATATATATCTATACCTACATGTGCAGATATAGATATATATCTCTATACAGTGGATCAGGTCAGAAAAAAAAAATCAATGGCTTGAATTGCCACTTATTTTTTTTAGAAGTAGTTCATGCTTAATAAAATTTAACTGATCTTCATTGCTTTTGAAATAGACTACTATTTTCAATAGTTACTGAATGATCTTGATCACTTAATTCTTTGGAGCTTCTGTTTTGGTAAGGGTTACTGGTAACGATGGAAATGGCAAGGAACGGTCTTTCCTTCCAGGTCTGGGACAACAGATCAACTGACTGGTGACTTCTTGTGTGGAAAGAAAACACTGATTGGCTGGCAGCAGCATTCTTCTCAGATAAGATAGAAATTCAAACCTTTTCGATATCACTCCTCATACCAATAGCCTTTAGACCTCTCAGTTCCTCTTAAGCCTAAAGAAAAACTACCATTTTGGCAAAAAACCAAGCTAAAAAGAACAGTCATGCCCACGGATGAGTTCTAGGGAAAAAAAAAAATTCACCGATTCTGCTCAGTCAAAACAAATGCGATGTTTATGAAATCTAGACTGGAATAAATTCCATACTATCAGGAAGAGTCTCATCTTTCTATGAAAACGTATTTCCAACGGAATTTTCTGCTTTCCTCTACTCACTTAAAAAGCAATTTTAGTCATTTTAATAACCCTCAAGTCTTTAAATTCCATGGGCAATGTTTTTTAATGTAAAAAATAAAAGTCTTTGAGCAAGGCTGCAAATTTTTAATTTGTCCAGTGATAACTGAGAGGAAAAACCAAAGAGACTATAAAACAGTGTCAAATCTCATTCTAAAATCGTACCTATGTTTTAGTCTGGCACCTGAAAAAGGATGCCCACACATGCCCACACCAAATACAATGACAAGCTGGCAGACTTCAAGGGCAAACGAAAACCCTCTGTGAACACTGCAAAACGTGCTTGCTCTTACATTTCACACCTTACTAATGCAGTGAGAAGTTTGAGTACGATGACAGAAGTGAAGAGGAATTTCATTTGACTTTTTTTTTTTTTTTTTTTTTTTTTTAATCTGTAACATTTACTTTTTGGACATAAGACCCTAAACACAGTTTCACAGTACAGGTCATGCATAGCTTGCAAGTCAAACATTTTACAGCTACTGTCTAACTACTATTTGGGGACGATAGATTCACATGCAGCTAATGATCCCAGAAAAGGGGCTTCATAAAGCACTCTTTAAGCTTCGCTGATCATTCTTTGGCCCAACGTACGTAAGTAACAACCCCTAAGGGCGATCAGTACATTTCTATTGTCATACTTGAGATCATATACTTTTTAAGCCCAGAAAGGAATTTTTCAACCAACTGCATGTTACTAAACCACAAACTGTCTTCTTGGCCTTACTATGTTATTCTATTAACACTCTGATACTAGATCCCAGTGCACACCCCTCCAGAACTGCACTGTCCACTATGGTAGCCACCAGCCATATGTGAGTGACTATGTTTAAATAACTTAAAATTAAATAAAACGCAAAAGCCAGCTCCTCAGTTGTACTCCCCCCATTCCAACTGCCCACTAGCCAATGTGGCTAGTGGCTACTATCTTGGACAGCAGAGGTTATAAACCATTTCCACCATCAGAGAAAGTTCTATTGAACAGACTAGATCTCAAAGGCTGCACCAGCATACGGTTTAACCTTCAAGGGACCTACTCTTAAGTCATGCGCAAGATTAAACTTAATTATATTCTTAAAGAAAATACCTTTTAGCTTTCTAATCATAAACTATGACCGGAACTGAGAACTAATTTGCCTTTTCATCACAACTTATGCCCCAGGTCACTACACAAAAATTTTCCAAAGACAATGCTGTTTTGATAGCATACTTGGCTCTATTTAACATATTAAGCATTCTCTTGCTTATGTCAATATCATTAATAAAGATGAAAATTCATGCTTAAGGTTTACTATTTACACAACACTCATTGTCCTTTATATAAGAAGGGGGAGGGGAGCCAATGGTTTGCAATTTCAAAACTTCAAATCGCGTTGTTTTTATTAAATGTCTATACTCTTCCTTCAATCAACCCTCCTGTCATTTTCCAGAGAGGTAGATGCTAACTAAAATGAATATATATATTAAAAAAAAAAACCCTAAAGCAATAGCTGAGTTAGTAAAGTGTATTCGTCCACCCTCAAAAAGATCACAGCCCAACAGAGATGTCAACTGGCCTAGGCAGGAGCAAGAGAGAACTACAGTGCAAAGTTCTCGACTCCCCTTTGCTGCAGAATTCCAAGCTGCCACGTGCCTCTGTGGGCCTCAATGGACTCATGTACAAAATGAAGCCAGCAGAGGCTGCTTTCAGCTCCAACTTTCTGTGCTTTCGGTTGTGACTTTTTCATTGATGTGCAACTGTGACTTCTGGTTGATTGTGTCACTGGACTTTTGTCACAGGGGGCAGATGAATTGTTAGTGTCGTGGGTAAATGTCGGAAGAGGCCAGAGCAGTGGGATGTCAACCATCGTGAAAACATCAAGTCTAGGAAAACTTTATCTGCAGGCTGAGATATGACACGCACACACACACACACACACGCACGCACGTGTGTGCACAAATGCACACCTTAACGAGCAGTGCATGAATAACTGCAGGCAGAATCCATTTAAACAGGATTTCTCATGTCAGTAAGTCTCACACAAAAAATTCTGGTTTAGGTGTTTTTGCTACCTTAAACTGTAAAGTCAAGAATCTATCACAGAGCCGATTAATTTTGCACTGCTTCACTGCAGCTCTAGCATGGGATTGTTTTTTAAGTTACGTGGACATTTTTATTCTACAGCTTTGCACTAAGAAACACAGGGCGCTGTATCATCACACACATTAGTGTCTATAAATAACCTACTTAACACGTAGAACTCTAGGACACGCTACACTACAGGGCCAGTCATTTCCTACTGTACGTAAACAGATGTAGATTATCATTCAAAAAATTAACTTAAATATGGCCTGGCTGAAAATTGCAAGGGTAAAAGCCCATTTGAAATGTAGCATTCTTAATGCGACATTTTGGTGTGTTTTTTCTTTCTTTCTTTTTTTTTTTTTCCCTCCAAGAGGAATAGAAATTAGGTCAGGCAGCCTGGAAGAGTTTGAGAAATTGACACTAACCCAACAGTATATTATGTTACATAATAGAGGGTAGTATTTAGCTAATATGATACCTAAATTATTAATACCAAATAAATCCTAGATTATTTGTTGTATAATGCCCAATAGCTTACACAATAAAATGGCATTTTAACCTAATTTCTACTTTGAGCTTTCAAATACACTTGCTTTATGAATTCCATAAAAGAAATTAGAAGAGAATTGTCAAACTCATAGCTATTTCTGAACGCACACACATCCAGGTACAGGAATTTACCCTTTGATGCCAGTACATCTTTCTTCATGAGCATCTACAGACTTACTACACACTGAAAAATATTTGAGAACTTCTGATGGAACTGGTCCACGGAAATTGGGAATGTGAGTTGTTAGTTTACCTTGTCACTTTTCTCCATAATAACATATGTTGAAATACAAGAGATTTTCTCACGCCAACAAGAGGACACCGGAATTCTAAATGGTTCAGCTCTCATGGAATAGTATCTTTCCAAAAGTAATCATGGACTGTCTGTTAAAATGCCAGTCTAGGTTTGGCATCGATGGACAACACTCGTATCTATTACGATACCTCCAAATCGGGAGAAGAGACAGAATCTCTTCTGTTCCTCTCCATTCGTGCCTCCCAGGATACAGGACTTGAATGCATAGAAGAGGAGCAAATGTTGGAAGTGACATGCGAGTGACACTTCACTGTGTGGGTCCCGGTGCTCAAGAGGGGGCCACCGTTTCAGACCCTGGACTCAGGCCCACAAAGTCTTACTCCCGGGATTCTTCTGAAAAGATTCAAAACCTGAGGTAAACCAAATGACACACACACGCACACACACAAATACGCAATATTTACATTTAAAATCCTTATTTCGTGAGATGGCTTGAGAAAAATTGGCATACAGGGTTCCTGTGGGATTAGGCATTTCTCATGATTACTCAGTTTATTGCTCCCCTGTTGGGCTTTCCGTTTAATAAACACATAGCGAGCTCTAATTACAAGGGAAGAAAACTGAAGGTACGTAACAAAACGCAACACGCTGGAAACACTTGTTCAGACATTTTCTTCGAAAAACGACTGTCCACTTCGCTTATTTTAATGTGGGTGCCGTTCAAAAAGTATAAAAAGCCTTAGCAACTGAAGGAAGGCTGGGTTTCCGTTAAAAAGGGGAAAGAAACCGGCGCTGCATGTTGCCGCTGAATTTTTACATGGATTCTCAGGTTTAATTCTACTGTATACATAGCATCTTGGTTTTAATCTACCACATTTAGAGAAGATCACATTGTATGCACTTGCACGGTTTAACGTCTAAGTAGAATACGTCTGTCTATCTCGTAACATGATTTTGAAAAATCATAAACTACAGTCCATTTAATAAATGATTATGAGGATGCATGCAATCGTCTTCGAAGCTGTTGCCGCCAATGCTCAGAATGATTTGCCTGGCGTGTCGTTGAGACCTCGCATCTACCCTTCGTGTCTGTCTGCGGTTCATCAAGCGGCAGGCCCAGAGGCCAGCGCTCGGCACCAAACGATCAGCGTCGTCCCCCCATCTCCTCACTGCGACCCCATCACCAACACCTGCTCAACCCCCAGTTGGCACCCACGAGAGACTTCCTTCCCTTGCAGCCCCGTTCAGCCACAGGATATCACAGTGAAGCGCTTAGAAATGCAAGACATGTTGTGCAGCACGATGCCCAGAAGGAAGACGAGGACGCAGGCCACCAGGATCACAGTGCACACCCCGGACCAGGTGGAGCTTTTCACCACGCCCCGCCGGTCCGGCTCCTCCTCCGCCGCCTCCTGGGGAGCCCCGCCTTGCAGGGGCTGCTGTTCTGCCGGGATGGTCACCACGGTGACAGACTTCTGCTGGCTCCCGGGCAGCAGGCGGCAGCCCATGTCTCCGGGCAGCAGCGCTCGCTCCTTGGCGATGGGCAGGGGCAGCATGTAGCACCCATTGCTGGGAAGTTTGATGAAGACCGGGGTGTGCTCGGACGCGTGCGGGATGGCGATGACCGCGAGGACCTCGGGGTCGTCGGGCAGCTGCGACACGGAGAAGCCCGGGGGCAGCTTGGTGATGCCCCGGCACCAGGGGCACCTCACGTCCTTCTGGCTCGTCCTCATCTGCTGGAGGCACACCGAGCAGCAGGTGTGTTTGCAATCCAGCAACTTGGGCCTTCGCCGGGGGCTGTAGTAATTGAAACAGATCTGACATTCCAGCAAGGAATCTTGGGAGAGCGTCTCCATGGTGGGCTGGGCGCGGGAAGGCCAAGGCCAAGGGGAAGGAGCGTGTTCTCAGAGTCCAGAACCCCCACGCCTTCCTTGTCGTCTTGCCAAAGTCGTGAGGAGATCAGGTAGCTCACAGGCACAGGGCATGCTCAGGCGTGTTCATTTCTGGAGGAAACAAACAAACAAAATGCACAAAAGTTAATGACTTCAAACAAGCCGAGATGGTCAGCACATCTGATGGACTTGTGCACCACCGTTCAGAGGTTTTGACGCTGGGTCAAAAGTGTAAAAATTTCCCACTCGTGAGGCTACGGGATTCCCGCTTGTAACGTCCCATGGAAGGTAAATGAGTTGTCTGGGTGGCTTCTTACGGTAAATCCTTGGCTCATTTCTAAAGGGAACACCTTCGTGGCCCTGGATGCTGCCCCATATGTTTGATAAAGGGGGAGTCTTGATCCCGTTCTGTGTATTTCGGTGGACCCTGGGTTGTTCTTCTAAAATACACTGGAGACATTCTCCTGTTTTCGGCAAGTTTCTAGCATTTCCTAAAAGTGAAGGTCTTTCCTTAGACCCTCTGGTCTTCTTTTCCTGACACTACTTATCCTACTGTAAGTATTCATTGCTAGATTCAGGCAACTTCACAAACCTAGGGACTCCATGTAACTAGCTCGCTCATTTTATACAGGCTAGAACTATTCCTCTCTCATAGGAAATTAAAACGAGGCCTCCAAAGCAGCACAAACAGGCATCTGTTATTTTTTTCCCACCAAATCATTGAAACAAAGTAATTCTTGTCATCTGGTTTTAAAGGAGACAAAAACAGAGCAAAACCCCAAACCCACGGCAACAAAAACCAGCAGTAGCATCGCACCTTCAGGCAGTGGCATCACAAACGCACATAAAGACCACTTGTATCTTTCAGTCAATTCTAATTTCATTACTGTTTAGGCTTGCATCCGGCCAACGGGACCCCAAGCAAATACTATTAACTCGACCCCAAGCAAATACTATTAACTCGCCAGTCGTAACCAAGTATTAAGTAGTGAAAGGCTGTCAGAGAAGATGGTAGGCAGCCCCCCACCATAAAACAGTAACAGCAAAAACAGTGTTAGCCTCCTGGTCTCAAAAGGAGGCAGAGCAACTTAACCGGGGTTTGAAGAACCCGCTAGTGTGCCAGTGTTTCAACGAAGGCTGCCCAACCCTGTTTCCTGTTGAAAGCATCCAAATTACGCGTCTCTGGATGGAGTCACGGTGACTCCGGAAGGAACGACCCAACCACTATTGCAGAAATAACTGCTAGTCCAAGAACCCCACCTGCCCCCAGAGCCACGAGCTAATGACACGGAAAAGCTCCGGCACGTGCTTCTTAAAAAGCAAACCTTTTTCTAACTTCCTTTGTGAAATTAAGAGGGTACTCCTTGCCAACAACATGATTGGTTAAAAATTAAAACTAAAAATGCAGAAAACGCTGAAAGTAAAAAATAACCACTGGCAAAAATTCACAGTGACAGTCAAAAAGAGCGACGTATTGTAAAACATTTTAGCTGTAGTGAGAGTGCCTAAATGCAATTATTGGAAGTCAGATAGAGTAACGGCATTCAGGAAGTTCGTATCATAATCAACTGCGTCTTTATCCACTGATTCAAGAAATGTTTACTGAATAATGGAAATTTGCTAAGGGTAGGCCTTAAGTGTTGTCACTGGAAAAAAGATATATATTAGGTGATTGACAGGTTAATCAGTTAGATGGGGGTCTTTTCACAATGTGTATGTGTAGCAAATCACCACCATGCACACCTTAACAGTTTTGTCAATCATACCTCAATAAAGCTGAAAAAAGTAAAAAGTAAAGAAATAAATATCTATAGAGCATCTATCATGCACAAAGCACAATGCTAGTAGCTACTGTAGGATATAAGGATAAATCAGATCCAAATCCTACTCTTAAGCAATTTAAGGTTACGTATGAATAAAAACATGAATAGATTTCCTCTCCCACTCATTTATTCATTCAAATTATTGAACATCTAACACATGTGAAGCATTATGGTATTTGCCTTTGTCCCTTGTAACTAAGACCTTATCACTGCCCATAGGAGACTCCCAGCCTAGAGATGACCATTTATGTATGTAAACAGTTGTAATATAAATACAAAGTGATGCACGCCCTAGGGGAGCTGGAGGAATCAGGAATGGCTCAATGAAAAATCTGGGTTATAGAGAGGATATTTAGGCATGGAAAATCAGGGGACAGTTTATTTTCAGTGTGAGCAAAGGAAAGAGTGTGTGCAATTACAGAGTTATTTCTCAACCTGCAGCAACTGGCTAGAGGACTTTTTTCCTAATACTACAGTAACTTAAAAATGCCCACTCTGATTAGTCGGCAATCAAAAAGAATGAAATCTTGCCATTTGCAACTACGTGGATGGAACCAGAGGGTATTATGCTAAGCGAAATTAGTCAGAGAAAGACAAATATCATATGACTTCACTCATATGAGGAATTTAAAATACAAAACAGATGAACACAAAGGAAGGGAAGCAAAAATATAAAAACAGGGAGCAGGACAAAACAAGAGACTCTTAAATATAGAGAACAAACAGAGGCTTGCTAGAGGGGTTGTGGGGGGAGGAAGGGCTAAATGGGTAAGAGGCATTAAGGAATCTACTCCTGAAATCATTGTTGCACCATACGCTAACTACCTTGGATGCAAATTAAAAAATTAATTAGGGGCACCTGGGTGGCTCAGTCGGTTTGAGTGTCTGACTTCAGCTCAGGTCATGATCTCGCGGTCAGTGAGTTCGAGCTCCACGTCAGGCTCTGTGCTGACAGCTCAGAGCCTGGAACCCGCTTCGGATTCTGTGTCTCTCCCTCTCTCTGCCCCTCCCAGGCTAATGTTCTGTCTCTCTCTGTCTCTCAATAATAAGTAAATGTTAAAAAATATTTTTTAATTAATTAACTACTTAAAAAAAATCCCCACCCTGGGGTGCCTGGGTCTGTTAAATGTCCGACTTCGACTCAGGTCCTGATCTCCCAGTTGGTGGGTTTGAGCCCCATGTCAGGGTCTGCACTGACAGTGTGGAGCCTGCTTGGGATTCTATCTCCCTTTCTCTCTGCCCCTCCTCCACTGGCGCTCTCTAAATTTTTTTTAAAAAGCCCACTCTAAGAATTTTATAGTTTTAGCTGTTATGTTTAGGTCTCAGATATAGATGCCTTTGAAAGAAACAAAATGCACACAGAACCTGCAAGCACCCTCCCACTGGCCCAGCTGGGGAGCACAGTCCTGCAGGGAGAGGAGAGGGGAGCGTGAGCACAGCCACGCGCAAACCACAGACTGTGGACAGCCTGGAGCACCAGACCAAGGATGTGGGACTTTGTAGCGGGCAGTGGGAAAACACCAGAGGGTTATGAGTCTGAGAGCGATTCATTAGGTAGTCATATTCAGGATAGGCTGGAAAGACCTGCTGGGAAGCTATTATAACATTAGACAAGAGGTAATGAGTAGTTGAAGGAAACAGTGGCAATTAGGATGAAGAGATGAGAAGTGCCGAGTGGTTCTAGAGAAGCTGGTGGGGAGCTGGCCGCGTATGGCAATGCAGGGCTGTGGTGGGAGAAGTCACAAGTGAAGTCTGAGAGGAGGGTGGCATCCTTAAGAGAAACAGGGATCCCGAGAGAATGACCATGAGTTCTGTTTGGGCCCTATTCCACTTGAGTGCGGGGAAGATATACGAAATAAATTATTCAGGAAGATATGAAAGAGTCAAAAATAAATAAATAAGTAAAGCTGAGGCGTGCCTGGGTGGGTGGCTCAGTCAGTTGAGCAGCCAACTCTTGATTTTGGCTCAGGTCCTGATCCCAGGATTGTGGGATCGAGCCCTGTGGTGGGCTCCGTGTGGAACGTGGAGCCTGCTTAAGATTCTCTCTGCCCTTCTCCTCCTTTCGCGTGCTCTAAAATAAAAAAATCATAATCATAATCATAATCAAATCTTTTTTTAAAGGCTGAAAATGTGGGGCTGATATTGCAGACAAGGGTCAGGCTTAGACCTCAGAGACCCAGCTGATGGCCACAGAGAAGAACTGTCATCCAGAGACAACAAAACAGAACAGAACAGAGAGATACCCTTGGGGAACACATAGCTAAGTCTGATCAAAAGGAAGAATTGGGACAAGTAGAAGGAAACCCATCAACATATCCCAGCACGTATTGCCGGCAAAAAAGACGTCTGAGCAGCACAAGGTTATGGAGAGGGAACCTTAGGCGTTGGCGACCGCAAAGGCATTAGTACTTTTAAGAGCATTTTCAGGGCAGTATCAGGGGCATACTGGACTCTGCAGGGTGCTAGTGTGTGAGTACTGGAGTCCCTTATGAGATGGTGTGAAGTGAGGGGGCAAGCTAGTAGCTTGGAGGGAGAGGAATCAAGAGACACTTTGCTTTGAGAACAGAGAGCACAGGAGGCAGGAGGACTCCAAGCCAGGTGGTCTGTGCTGTGCTGTCCAACACAGGGAGCACCAGCCACAGGTGCAGGTGAAGGTAGTGTGTGGTGTCACAAAGGGGCACGTCCACGGGCTGCTGCAGTGGGGGGTGAGGGATGCAAATGCCCACTATGTTAGCAGTTAGGGTAGAATCTACTGATCTCATACACAAGGTATTGAATTTGTTTTTTCTTTGCGTGCACACGTGAGCAGGGGAGGGGCAGAGAGGGAGGGAGAGAACCCCAAGCAGGCTCCACGCTGTCAGCGCAGGACGGGATGAGGGGCTCGAACTTACGAACCGTGAGATCATGACCTGAGCCGAAACCAAGAGCCAGATGCTTAACAGACAGGGCCACCCAGGCGTCCCGTGAATTTATTTTTTTTCTTAAAGAACAAAAACAAGACACAGGATTTGCTGGTGAACCTTGGCAAATGCTCTTATCTCTTCTTACTGTTAAAGCCCATGGACAGAGCTAAGGTCACAGTATTACAGACCATAGGGAGATGTGAATGTGTGCGCATGCAAAGGACTGACGGCTTTGAGCTATGGTGACAGAAATGACAACATCGGGGAGGGGTATGAGGAAAAGCACAGACTCCTGCAATTTGTGAATTTGGAGACAGCTTTGTTTAACCATGGCCTTTAGGACAACTACCTTCAATATACACGGAGCTGGAACAAAAAGGTTTTCCTGACACCAAAAAAAAACAGTGACCACCAATTTATTAACCTTCCTTCTTGCCAAATTATTTACCTTACTTCCATATAAAAACGTGGGAAGCAGCTTAGCAGAGGAGGAAGAACAGGGGCTTTGGCCTCAAGGAATCCTGGGTCAAATCCTTGCCCTATCACTATCCGCTGTGACACGAGAGCAGGTCATTTAACCTCTGGAAGCCTGCTTCCTCACTGGCTAATGAGTTAAGACGGAGGTGTAGCTGAAGATCAAGTGAGTTGAAAGAGCTCGAGTACTGTGCTGTAGTGAAGGGTGCTGGTGCTCTCTCTCTGCCCCCGACCCCAGACGCCTTCCAGTGCTGTGCGCCATCTGCCCAGAGAGCGCTTCCTGGCTCTCAGAGAGCTGCCATTTTGAACAGCTTGGGAGGAGGCATGCCAGTGTTCGCCTTGGTAGTGCCCCAAGACCTGCCACACCATCATTTTTCAACAAAACCAACGTGCAATTTTATTCGTGAATTTATGCTCCAAGTAATATTCACCTAATTGGTGTTGAGCTCCCTTAAAATTAGATTATACCACTGGATTTCCAACACTATCCAAGGAAGGCTAGGTGCTACAATATAGGCTGAGCACAAGAACAGAATGGGGAAACAGCTCCAATTTACATGCCCAGCCACTCAAGCCATTTTGAAGGCCGCATCTCTGATTTATACATGGATTTGCTCTATGGTAGGCCAGCCTGTACTGCATTCCAGTGTATTTTCTGCAGCATAGTTAGTAATAATGATGATTAGTTAGGTAAAGAGAAGAAAATTTATGAGGCTACAGACCGAAGCTAATGGTGAATCATCCCATTTCCCTTTCTTCAGAAACTGGAAAGGTGTGAGTCAACTACGGAAGAAAGGGAATGGAAACGAGGCCCACGTAAGCTGGAAAATAAATTCAGAGTTCCTGGCCAAATGCATCACACACAAAGCACACACTGGCGGAAGCTTTAGAAACTGGAGTTTGATGTTTATTTCCTTAAAGGAGCAAGATACACACTCAAATAAGACACTCATTACACTTAAAAGGAAAGTGCACTTTAGTGGAATGCGTTCAAACAGGTGTATATGGAAATATCCTGGAAGAATTTTTTTTTAACTTTTCCTTTTTTTAAATATTTTTAAATGTTTTTATTTTATTTTTGAGAGAGAGAGAGAGAGAAAGCAGGAGTGGGGGAAGGACACAGAGAGAGGGAGACACAGAATCTGAAGCAGGCTCCAGGCTCTGAGCTGTCAGCACAGAGCCTGACGTGGGGCTCGAACCCACAAGCCGTGAGATCATGACCTGAGCCGAAGTTGGGACGCTCAACCGACAGAGACACCCAGGCGCCCCAACTAGAACAATTTTTAAATGTCACTACCATTTATTTTGAAAGACTCTAAATATCAAAAATCAGATCACAAAAAGAGGAATAGCAGCTAAAGGTGAGCATTCTCGAGAAAATTGTGACTTATAAGATAGAACTTATTTTCAAACATATTTTCATAAAACAGTACTTAGTTTCATAAATGATGTCAGCAGTACAATATACAGATCAAAGGCCTTGAATAGTCATTGAATGCAATACTAGCTCATGCCCTGGTTTAAAATACTTTTAAAAATGAATTGAGATTTGTGTAAATAGAGGGAGGTGCAATTTGGGGTGGGGGTGGGGATGCCCAAAACTAAAGGGTTGTGTATGTTGCTGTCATTTGGGGGCAATGGATAGCTGATGCTTTACAACATTGATCCATCCATTTTCACAAAATAAAATTTCCTCATTTTTAAAAACAACTGTATAATTTTAAGCACCTTTATAAAAGGTGTGGGTATGATAAAGTGCTACCATGAATTTAGTGGGTGGTAAAACAGCAAAGGTCTCCAATACTGAATTTTTATAGTCCCAGTTGCTGTTAGAAGTTCAGGTATATAAGGATAAATAAGCCGATGAAGTAAGTAACGCAGATAGTTTTATTCTGCTTGCACTCTTAAGACTCTTCATTCATTCTGATTTAGATTTGTGGCTGTGACATGGGACGCCTGGGGGGTTCAGTCAGTTAAGCGTCCGACTTTGGCTTAGGTCATGATCTTGGACTTTGTGAGTTCCAGCTCTGCATCGGGCTCTGTGCTGATGGCTCAGAGCCTGGAGCCTGCTTCGGATTCTATGTCTCCCTCTCTCTCTGCCCCTCCCCCACTCGCATTCTGTCTCTCTCTCTCTCTCTCTCTCAAAAAGATAAATAAACATTAAAAAAAATGTTCAGGTTTGTGGCCGTGACATTAATTGGGAAGCCTCCCTCAGAACTGTGGCATGAACTGACAGTGATTACATCTGGCTGACCTTGAGCTGTCCCATCTGATGAACTCCATGAGGACCTTAAATTCAATGGTTATGCTGAACAAAAGTCAAAGTCAAAGATTAAACTAGACACTGTCCTGCCTCGCTTACTCTTTTGAAACTTATTTTGAAAGAGCTCTTTTGAAAGAGCATGTCTTTCTGATGCAGATAATTCACTTCATTCCTTGAGAAAGTGTAAGGATTGGAAACGGGATTAAATAAAATAAATACAGTTCCATTTAATTTGGTATTTCAGCTGGCAAGACCACTTAGTTACATTGGCTCCTCACAAACACTCTCATCAGGGGCAAGAATGGGAATAGCCTGGCGGTGACAGATGTGTCACTGACTTTTCATCCTCTGACAGCCGAGAGCAATCCTTTCAGGACACAGTTGCCCAATACATGCAGACTCCCACTGGTGTAACTATCTCTGATTTAATGGAGAAGGCAGGGGATTTTGGGACTCTGACAAATTTTAGATGAGAACTCCATCAACCCAAACTCGAATATCTGCATTGCTTCCTCCTCTGACCATCCTTGGTCTGCTGTATTTAACGATGTAAGGAATCTAGAAAGTGAACACTGTCACTTATGAGTCTTGGGTGACCAGAAGGATGCAGCAGGGAATGATCTGGAGCCAGACTGGTCTGGGTGGCAGAGGCAGGCAGGGTGGGCCAGAGGTACCGTGGCTAGGCAGGCAGAGGGCAGCAGGTTAGCCAGAATGCCAGGGTCAGCCCCTGGGACTGCTGCAGTCCAAATGGACCAGGCCACGGGACAGATGCCAGTTCTGTCCTCTGAAAATGCACACAACCAAGCAGCTGAGATGGAACCACAGTCTGCAGAGATGTTGTTCACCCTGGCACATCTCATTTACGCAGAAGTTAGAAAAAAGATGAACGAATCTGACCCATCCATCATCTGGCAATGAGTATTTAAAATCAAAGTGTATTGGAATCAAAACATCTTAGGAATTAAAGCCAAATTTCAGAATGGCCATGAGTGATAATAACCATTGGTTTTTGTTTCTTCCCATAGCTATCAAACACTCATTGATTGCTCTTAGGGGTCAGGAGGTGAGGATTTTAGCTCTAATTCTACCCTAATCAGATGGGTTGCCTTAAGCAAGTCAGCTCTCCACGAGCTGCAGTGTTTTCACCTAAGAGGGCACTAGACTAGATGATCACCCAAAGTACCTTCTAGCAAACCTAGTTCTACCACCTGAACACACTCACACTGCTGGGTTTCCGATGGCCTGACAGAGTTATCAGGCTGTTTATTCTGTGCTTATAATACCTGACAGATAATTTGTACATATCATGTTAATGATCTCGTAAGAATGGACATCTAAGTGAGAGAGCGGCCATCTCAATAAATGGGAGGCAACTTACGTTAGAAATTTCTTCTTTTGTGCCTCTGCTTTAACGAATGAGTCTAACTAGAGCTAACACGCTAACAGAAACAACCACAACTTCAATTTGTAGCAACAATCCAAAGAATAACCATCTTATGTCTCATCAATAACCTTCTTAGGTAAGTAAGATACCGCTATTACCCCAACTTGCTATCGGGTGAAGGTGGGCGCCAGCTTTCCCTTGAAAAGAATTCTGCACAGCTGTCCCCCTCACACAGAGGCTAACACTGGCATAAATCAGACACACTGCCTCACCTTTGCTTGTTCTGATCACCAAGTAACGGTCAAGGAAAAGTTGCAGACACTCATAAACACAGAGAAGAGATATAAAGACCTGTCATGGGATTCCCCAGGCTCCCTGGAGAGAAGGGATAATAAAAGATGCCATCAGACAGACAGGCAGGCAGAACAAAGGGAAAAATGATCAATTACCCCAACTCCTAGAATTCTGAGTACAGCTGAAGGAACTGACAAGTCAGGCATACAAGTAAAGCCAAAGAAATGAAAAACAAACAAAAATCTGAAGCCTTCTCAATGGCTGGTCATCTACTAAGGCAAAACATTTCAGCAAGTATTTATTGGGAACCCAGCGTGTACCAAGCATTACCCAAGGCACTGGGACACTATGGCAAACTAGAACCTTTGCCCTCAAGGAGCCTGGATGTGCACCTGAAGGAAGAGCTACGGAGAGAGATCCACAGGGGAGGTGGGGAGGGCAGACAGAGCACTGAAAGGAGCTGCTTATCAAGTGATCGTAGTGTTCAACGGATCATGCACAGGGCTTAGACAGAACTACGAAACAAAGAACTATCACTACCTGTTAGTGATAGTGTTAGATAGATGGTGACAGATAGATAGATAGATAGATAGATAGATAGATAGATAGCGATAGTGTTAGATATTGTTAGAGCCAGAGAGGCTGCTGGAACTGAAGGAGGCTACCAGCTGGCCCTCTGTTCTTTCTACTCCAACGACACTGGAGAACAGAAGAGTCAGAGGGAAGGACACCAACATTTTCTTTTAGGATTAAGCATCACATCTGATTCATGTGGGCATCACCCCAGACAGCAGTGTGGGCTCTGAGCCTCCAAGCCTCAAGAGAAGCAGGGATTTGAGGTGGCACCTCAAGGCAGTTTAGAGACAGCCCATTAGGTCATCGCTGGGGAGGAGGGTCTGAGCGCTTAGAGTTGTGCATTAAGGAGGCTCTAAGTAGGCAAGCTCCTCGGAGAGCCAAGGCTCCTCTCTGCTGTGGGTCCCCACGGCCCCTGCTTTTCTCATGCGGGGTACAGGGGACCCCTGAAGGCCCCAGACAGACTTCCTATGTATATATTTCCATCTCCAAAATGTGAGTCACACATGTGCATTGCATGCTTTTTCTCTTGCCCAACCACCAATGCCAGCACAAACTGAAGCCTTCAGGCAATTTGTTTTTCAAAGTGTTCCCAATACATTTTATCTATATCAGCGACCCACAACCTTCTTCTATAAGGAGGTAGATAGGTGGGGCGCCTGGGTGGCTCAGTCGGTTAAGCGTTTACTTCGGCTCAGGTCATGATCTCACAGTTCGTGGGTTCAAGCCCCGCCTTAGGCTCTGCACTGACAGCTCGGAGCCTGGAGCCTGCTTCGGATTCTGTGTCTCCCTCTCTCTCTGCCCCTCCGCTGCTCACGCTCTGTCTCTGTCTCTCAAAAAATGAATAAACATTAAAAAAAAAAAAAGAGGTAGATAGGTATCTTAGGCTTTTAGGCTTTGTGGGTCATACAGGCTCATTCACAAATCCTGAACTCTGCAGTCAAGGTTGTGGAAGCAGTCATAGACAACAGACAAGGAACAGTGCCTTTATAAAAACAGGCTGAAGCTGGATTTGGCCAACAGGCCATGGTTTGCTGACCCCAGATCTCCATCATTTCTCCTCAGCCCTGCCCTTCATCCCCTAAACTCAGTATATTACCCCACAGACACCCATCCTCACGTCAGCTTCCTGCTCTAACATTCGTTGTCTCACCTTGTTCCTGTCAAGCTACAGAAGGCAAAATATTTTCATAGTTATTCAGGGGAGACAATAAGAAAACATCAGCTTTATAGAAGCAATGCCTTTTCAAATGACTGTTCGCAAAAACAGGAAGGAAGAGAGGTGAGCAAAGAATACAGACAATTTCCATCAGCCACCCGTCCCAACAAGTACTAAGACCACCCATGAGAGCATAAAGGTAGGGTTCCAGACGTCCTTCACACTTAGAAATACAGACCTAGTACTTCAACAAAATGGGCAAGAACTCTAGAATTCATCGTGACCGCTCCAGATTAAAGATGACCTCTAACTGGATGGAACTCCAGAGACACGATGGTAATGCCACTTGACGGTCTAACTGTGGACACAATCCTCTGTTCGTCTCCAGAGGCACGGCAGGCCAAGAAATAGCTGGACAAATTGATTTTTTATTTTTATTTTTTATAAAAATTTTTTATGTTTATTTACTTGTGAGAGAGAGACAGAGTGTGAGCGGGGGAGGGGCAGAGAGAGAGGGAGACACAGAATCCTAAGCAGGCTCCAGGCTCCGAGCTGTCAGCAGCACAGAGCCCGATGCAGGGTCTGAACCCACGAACGGTGAGATCAGGACCTGAGCCGAAGTCGGATATTCAACCGACTGAGCCACCCAGGCGCCCCTGGACAAATTTAGATCCGGCTGGGTGAATCTCAGCTTTACGCTGTAGCATCTTATGGTCGTTCACCTTTATCAAGAAGGAACATTGGGTAAATTTCCCAGACACACAAAGAATTCCTTCCAGGTGCCACGGAACATGTATGATGATGATAGCTCCACTCATCTGAGGTGCCCTAAGGCTAGAAAGGGTGCAGGACAGGAAAGTCTTGGCTCAACCAAAAAAAAAAAAAAAAAAAAAAAAAAAATCTAACTATTGGGACTCATTTACTTTTACATATTTAAAAAATATATATTTCTTAAATTTCTTCAGATTACCCAGAAAGCATTCTATATTAAACATTTGGAAGGAACAGCACATGAAAAACCTGGTGGGTTTTATGGCTATCTCTTTAAATAAATCTATTCAGAAGCCATTCATAAGATTATTCTCTTTGAGCAGAGTGCGTTTATGGCTGCAGTCTCTCTACCCTGCCGTCAATTTCGATGATTCATGGCATAAGTTAAGTCTCAAACCGAAGTTGCTAAGGATTCCTAAAGGCATCGGCACTAAACGAAACCCAGGAAGCAGCATGGGGGGGGCACGGGGGGAGTCAGCTGTCAGCCTGCGTGCCACACTTCTGCTTTTCCTGACATTCAGCTGCAGCAATTCAATGAGACTTGATTTTCCACTTAAGCAAGGTAGGAAGAAAAAAGTACACCCCTCCCCCAAACTGGATATTGAATGGTAGTGCAACCAAATGCCACCGATCATTAACCCATCCTTCCCAACCAAACAAGAAATCCAAAAGATTTCTCCTTTGCTTTCTTAGATTTATTTCTACGTCAACACTGAAGTAATATTTGACAATAAAATGCACGTATTTTAAGCGTGCAGTTCAAGGAGTTTTGACAACTGTACATAGCTGCGTGACCACTATGCCAATCAAGCTCTTTCCGTCACCCCAGACGGTCCCTTTGTGCCTCAGTCCATCCCCCCTGCCCCATCCCTGCTCCATCTTTGACTCTGTTTCCAAATTTAAAAGCTGATCTGTAGGTGTAGGTTTAGGGGGAGTGGTAATATTCTGAGTGTACTTTCAGATGACCTAGGACCGTGCTTTGGGGAAGAAGGTGTTGAATCAGCTTCCTATTCCCCAGAGACAACCATAGAGTAACAAACAGTGCTCTGAAGGCACGCACTGAGTACAAGGCAGTACAAGGCACTCTTCTGGGTTTAGGGGACCCAAAGAGAAAAAGATGGGTCCCTTCCTGCAACGATGACCATGCGAATAACCGCAGCGCAGTGTGGTCTGGGCTTACGGTAGGGGAACGGATGGCAAGGGAAGAAGCGGCACCTGTGTCTGTCTGGGACCGCCCGGGAAGCTTTTTCAGGAAAAGGTGGCATTTAACTTCAAGGATGAGGACACAGCATACGCGACAGCACCGAGTCCTAGACGAGGCAGTACCAGCAGTTAGGAGCAGTGATCAGAACCTGTGGCCTCCAGCGGTACCCAAATTATGTCTGTAAAAGGTGATAATGACAGCGCCTACCTCAGAGGTTGTTCAGATTAACGGATGTACAACACTTAGAACAGCGCCTGACACCCTGGTGGCCCCTCCTGGCATGACGACTATCTGATGAGGATGACAAGAGGAGGCCTAAACAGAACCCGAAAGACGGGGAGGCGGTGTGGTCTGAGCAGTATGTTGACCAATCGGTCACTTAAGCACAGCCCTTCCCTCCGTGCTCCGAGACCAACAGAAAGGCAGACAAAGAAACGGGTGGGACTGAAAATACAGCCTTGGCTACACTCAAGCAAGACTGGAGGAAGCGCGCTGGGCCCCAAAGCCAAAATGGCACTTCCTGTTTCTTTGCATTCTGGTCCCGGAACACAGCAGCTGTCCCTGCAGGCTGGGAAGGGCCAGGTCACTAGGTGGCAGTAGGAACAGAGACCAAAACATGCCCCCAAAGAGGGCAAATAAGTCAGTGAGAGAGAGAGGGGAAGAGGAAGGGAATGGGGAAGGAAAGAAAGCAAACCACAGCGGGGGCTCTTCCCCTCCTCCTTCCAAATCCTCAGCAAGGGGTGCCGAGAAAGGCCCAGTGGCAGGCAGGAGCGGCACATCTTATTCTATGGAATTCGATTCCATTCCAAGGAATGGAAACATGGCTGCTCCCCTTCCTGTTACTCAGAGTTTGCATTTTATCCCGTGAGTGACAGGGCTGGTGAAGACTTCACTGCAGAGGAATATCACAATCATAACTGCATTGCCTTTTTTTCCTTTTAACCATTTTAAAGTATATAACTCAGTGGCCTTCAGTGCAGTCATAATGGTGGGTAACCATCATCACTGTTTCCAGAACTTTCCCATCATCCCAAGCAGAAACTCTTGTAGGGGCCAAGGGTAGGTCACCCCAAGATGGGCCACTTTGACATGAAGATTATTACGAGTTAAAAGCAATCCAGGGGCACCTGAGTGGCTCGGTCAGTTGACTCAAGAGTCGTCTGACTCTTGGTTTCAGCTCAGGTCATGATCCCACTGGTTCACGGGATCGAGTCCCACGTCGGGCTCCATGCTGACAGAGGGAAGTCTGCTTGGGATTCTCTCTCTCCATCTCTCTCTCTGCCCCTCCCCTGCTCACTTTCTCTCTCTCTCTCTCTCTCAAAATAAATAAGTACACTTAAAAACAAAACCAAACAATCCAAACCCAACAGATCCAGGAAATGCTCTTCACCTCCCTGTCAATTGCCTGCTTGTCCCAAGAAGAGAGCTGTTAACAGAGTTCTCTTTACCTAAGAAACTTATCTCCTTATCAGAGCAACCTTTGTGTTGCAAACATCTCCTCTACCTTCCCACTAATGGTCTTTCTTATAGGTCTAATAGGAATTTCCTCCTCCCTGACACTCTGTACTCTAGAACAGTGACTCCCCACTTCCCCTCCCCCACAGCCCCTGGTAACCTCTGTGCTGCTTTTGTTTCTCAATGAATTTGCCTATTCGAGGTGCTTCATAGAAGTGGAATCATATCGCTGTCCATTTGTGTCTGGCCTATGTCACTAGGCATGTTTTCAAGGTTCACCCATGTTGTGGCACATTCTCAGAGTTTCATTCCTTTTAACGGCTGAGTAATATTCCGTCGTGCATTAGTTGGTACAGCTCCTTGGGCAGCAGTTTGGGGAATGAATTGGGAGGGGTTCAAGTGAAGGGGGTGGTCATGGCTGGAAGGCAGTCGGGGGGATGGAGGGAAGGGGGAAGAACAACTGAAGAGGACTTGAGGCTGCTTAGATTTAGAGAGGAGAGGGAGTGTCAGGCAGCCCTCCCGCTCAACTGTAGACCCCAACAGTTAAAACCAGAAATAGACAAGACAGCTGAACTCATGCTCTAGCTGAAATCCACTGTGTTCATTTCTTACCGCATTTTCTTCAGGCACCGACCAAGCTGTCTCACAATGACTGTAACATTCTAATCGCCAGGCCAGAAAAGCCCAGATAGCAAGGTAATGTCTAGAAGACCACACCCCACATGCCTCCTTCCCTGCCTGTGATCACGTGCTGAATACATACCAACCCCCACCTGTGATCATAGCTCCCTGCCTGCTCTCTTGCACATATCTTCCTGAACTTCTCCTATAAAGTCCCAATGGACATCTTGCCAGCAGAGAGGTCAATTGTTATGGCTTGAGCCTGCTGCCTCCCCAGGCTGATAGCACCTGAAATACATTTCTCCCTTTCGCTTTTCCAAACTCATCTCGTGAGTTATTGGCTTCTCTCGCAACAAGTTTATCCAAATTTGCTTGGCAACAGTGTTGGCCAACCCAGCCAGGAGCTACACTTTTGATCTGTCTGGCCCCCTTGAGTTCCCCAGGATGAGCGGCTGACCACAGCAGCACCAGGGCTCATGCATACGTTTCCGAGTTAGTGACTATGATAAGACCATTTGGTAACACAAAGTGGGGGAGGGAAAGATCCCCAGGTTTCTGGTTCAGCCTACTGGATAGAGGTCAGACTTCTGAGGAGGGCTGCTTCCTGAAATGTGGCACAGGGTCTGAGGGTTACAAAAATGGCCAATACATTGTGAATTTTGAAAATTTTTAACTGCTCAAGTCATGACTTCTATGTGAAATTTAGACAACCACTGGGAAACCAGCATTACTGCATAATTTTATTTATATGAAGTTATTTTTTTTTTTAATTTTTTTTCAACGTTTATTTATTTTTGGGACAGAGAGAGACAGAGCATGAATGGGGGAGGGGCAGAGAGAGAGGGAGACACAGAATCCGAAACAGGCTCCAGGCTCTGAGCCATCAGCCCAGAGCCCGACGCGGGGCTCAAACTCACGGACAGCGAGATCGTGACCTGGCTGAAGTCGGACGCTTAACCGACTGCGCCACCCAGGCGCCCCATATGAAGTTATATTTCACAAGTCAATTATTAGACAATGAAGAAATGGGTATTTTCATTAGTGGGTCTTCTAGAAAAAACAGGGGAGAAGAGACTGAACCACAAATGTCTAACTTCACAAAGATTAAAACTTAGCAGTATTCAAATTCTTCTCTCTGAAAAGGCACAGGAAAATACTTGTATGAGGTTCTATGGTGCTGGGCTAGAGTGGTTTATTAGGTCACCACATTGTCCAATAACAACTGTCACCAGGCTCCAAGCCATTTTTTGCCTTGTAAATTCCTTTCTCTCTAAACCCTGGCTTGATTACCAACTCCGTGCAAGGAAATGCTCAGATTCACCATCTCTCTCTTGCTTATTCAGTTTTGAGTTCCCCCCTCCTCTTCAAACAGACACATCTTTACAGATTACTAAAGCTTGCCAAGCCCAGTAGACGGTATACAGCGGGCACTCGTTTATGAAATAACACCCAGAGAAAAGGGCACACCTGCCCCTCACTCTCTTATTACCTCGATAAGAAGACTATTCAACTTCCCCAGGGAGCTGGGCGGCTCAGTTGGTTAAGCATCTGACTCTTGATTTCGGCTCAGGTCATGCTCAAACGGTTCGTGGGTTTGAGCCCCGAATGGGGCTTTGCACTGACAGTGCGGAACCTGCTTGGGATTCTGTCCCCCTCTCTCTCTGCCCCTCCCCTGCTTGTACTCTTTTTCTCTCTCTTTCAAAATAAATAAATAAATAAACTTAAAAAAAAAAAAAAAAGGATATTCAAGCAGCCCCAAACTAAAATGTGAGGTTATGGATTATCCAAATTTTTACATCCAAGACCACACACAAAGTATTTAAGCTTCAAGGGGGAAAAAAAAAAATCAAGTTGGGGCGCCTGGGTGGCACAGTCGGTTAAGCGTCCGACTTCAGCCAGGTCACGATCTCGCGGTCCGTGAGTTCGAGCCCCGCGTCGGGCTCTGGGCTGATGGCTCGGAGCCTGGAGCCTGTTTCCGATTCTGTGTCTCCCTCTCTCTCTGCCCCTCCCCCGTTCATGCTCTGTCTCTCTCTGTCCCAAAAATAAATAAACATTGAAAAAAAAATTAAAAAAAAAAATCAAGCAATCATGCTTACCCTGCTCTCACCAAGTACCTTTGAAGCAAAAAGACACTGTAAAAATGCAATTTCTAAGTTTGTTAGAAGGCGGTGATTCATGTTATCAAAAAACTTTACATGTAAATGACTTCTATAAAAAAAATATTTTCTTGTTAAATGTTAAAGCTTAAAGATCAAATAGGAAATTTAGTTCCAAAACATTTTCTTAATTATGTAACCTTTTCAGAATGTGAATACATATTCTAAATATAGTATGTACTTGTAAGGATATATATGTGTCATGATCTATAAGAATATTTATGTATAGGCCACATAAAAATCCGATTCATTTTTTTTGAAACTCAAAGACGCAATTCCTAATTCTTAAACTAGTTTTATTACAGAGTTATTGTAATTATTACAATAATTAAAATCAAATTATTGTAATAATTATTACAATAATAAAATCAAATATATTCAATTTTAGGGGAAGTAAAATATTTTCACATTTTTAAACTATTGACAGTCACTTAAACATCTGAATTCATCAGTAATGATCAGCACAATAATTTTTAACTAATGCAAAAGGATACTTTTTGGTTGGGATAAAATCATTCTGTAGTAAAGTCTTCACTGTTACTCACAACATGGATATTTAATTTTTGTTTTAAGTATACATGTATATACAAATTACCTGTAAAATTACTTAAAGCATAAAAATATCAATTGATCGATCCTTACAGTACACAATATTTGTCCTAAGCTAGTAGTTCAGTTACAGTAATCAATGTCTTATTTAGGGAAAAGTGCTATCCTAGTTCACTAAGACAGAAATATTTCCCAAGTAGCCATGTACTACCCTATTAAATTAAGCCTGTTTAATCTACCAATTAACTTCCTGAGTTTCAGTTTTCATATCCCTTGTGGAAAAAAATTCTCATACTTACCTTTCTCAGAATAGTCACAAAATAGATCTAAAAGCAATGTTGATTTTTTTTTCTATTAGCCAAAGTCTACTTTTGAATTTAAAACACAGCGAGATAGCAATAATAGGAGTAAAAACAACAAATACAAATTTCAATGAAAATAGATGTCTCACAAACCATTAGCTGATGTAGGTCATGGGAATCAGATTATATCGGTTTATTGAGACCGCCAGTCTATTTCAGAAAATAATTCTCTAATGCTCTCAAATTACTGAGTAACTTAAAATAAAACAAGGTTGAATCTAACCTACATTGAAAGGGGCAAGAGGTAGCAAAGCCTCAAAGAAATTCCAATCTAAGGTGATGCACAGCCCCCTCCCCCCTCCTACTACCTCTCCCACTGCCCCTCTACCCCCACCCTGGCAGCTGCAATCCAGTCCCAGTGCCCACAGGAACTCCCGTCCTTCACTTTAACTGTCGCAATCCCTGTGTCTTCCCGTCAATGGAATATCAATGAAACCACAGAACCACAGACTCACACACAAATACATGTTCCTGAGGAAGTGATTCTAGAGCTAACATCACTGAACTCGAGGCCCAGGCTGTTAGTCTCATCTGTTTGTTTTCCTTCAGCTGATGGGAAACATTCTAGGGCTCTCAAGGCCAAAGGGACTATGCATTTTTTAAATGCCTTCTATCCCTGAAGCTGGATTACAATAAGCAGATCAAGAGCCAGAAACGTCATGACAACAATTTGCACAGATTTTTCTTTCTGCCCATCAATCCAGAATGGGGCAATCAATACATCATCCAGGCCACCCTTCCCAATAGAACCTGATTGCCATTTGCACTGAAAAAAAATTCATCCACAAGATGAAATATCATACACACTGGGAATACCAAGTCCTTTTATTATGGGTGCGGTTAGTAAAACACTAATGCAAAACTGCTTTATTCCACAAATCAGCAAGTCGTCATTCGTGCAATCAGCCATCCAGGGAATTACTGAGCACCTACCACCACCAGGCACTGGAGCAACTGATGTGGCCCTTGATTGCTTAACCAAGTCCTTGTCACGCTCTGGCTTGAAATCCACCCTCCAGCCACTCTGAGCCACTTGCACTTCTGTAAAAGCAACGTGCCTCTCTTGCCTCCAAGGCCCCGTACACACATCATTCTCTTAGCTTGGAATGCCATCCCCTTCTCTGGCCTGGAAAAATCCAGCCCAGATGTCCACCACTCATTCCAAGATAGCATCTCTTACCCCTCTAGCTGGGTTAGGCGCCACTCCTACGTTCTCATATTCTGTTTACTTGTGTCTCCCCCGTTGGAAAGAGTTCCCTCTGGGCAGGAACCTACTTACATCCTGTGTCTGACCAGCTGAGGGGTTCAAAGGACTCCTGTTTACCTGCATCTCCCCAAAGCAGAATGAATACCTGAGGACAGGGATCTGGCCTGTCCTGTATCCTTTCCTTAGTACAAAGGCAATGACTGCCATCCAGTAAGAGCTCAATAAATGCTTACGGACTAAATGAAAACTAACTGAAATCAGGCCACTTTTGAAAAATTAAGGACATACGGTCACCAGTATTTGTAGGGAATTCAGGAATCATGAACATGGTTAAGATTCATGCATTAACAGTATGCTTTCATTTACTTCTTCCTAGAATGGTAAGCTAAAGGAAGGGATTACTGTGTTGGTTAACAAACTTAGATGTTAAACTAGTACTTCTATAAAATCATTTCCCATGCCTCATAATGTCCACTGACCACTGAATAAATCAGTGCTTGGGAGTGTGGTACCAATGCAAAAACTCCAGGACTGATTGTGACGTCAACTAAGGTTTGAGAGCCACTGATCATTCCTCTAACTAAAAAGGACTCTAACAATCCATCCCACACCAGGCACACTCACACACTGCTCTTGGGAGAACACATCAGCAGGAGGGGCGGGTGTCGTTATCTGACAAAGCTCTGTGTGATTTACATTTACCTGTTGACCTAGTAATTCCTAGGTAATTACATTTACCTGTTGACCTAGCTTAGTGAGCTAAGTGCTCACTCTGAAAATACACCTCCATTACTACAAAATAAAACATTCACAAGGTAATTCATTTCACCATTATTTGTAACAGCCTTATGCTGGGGGGGCGGGGGGGGGGAGAAATTTAAATTCCCATTCACAGAAGCTAATTGGTTTCTACCCACTCAGTTGGAGTAGCATGGTATGTGGTCATACAGAAGAATGTGGAAGATGCTATGAATGACTTTGGAATGACAACCTGGTTATACTATGTGGAAGGAAAAAAACAAAGCAAGGTGAAAGAAAGAAGGCGAATAAGAAGATATATTTGCTTATTTTTATGGAAATAAACAGAGAACAAACCAATTAATGTAAATGGCCACATATAAGGGGGTGGGTGGGAATGGAGAGGAAGGGCTTGGGGGTGAGGCCTCTCTCAGTATCTCTTGTACAGCCATGACTTTTGAGTCATGTAGACATTTTACATCTTCAAAAAAAATTAATTAAATCAAAAAAGGATGAAAATCAAACCCTAAAATTAAATAGATTAAATTATATATATAATTTAAAATATATAAAAATATATAATATATAATTAATTAAATATATTAAAAAATATATAAAATTAAACAACCGAGCTGAACTCAGATAGACAACATAACCATCATAACAGAGCCAACATAACCAAAGGGGGAAAATGTAGAAAGAGAAGAAGAAAGAGAGGAAGGGGGAGGGTGTTGTCTCTAATTATGAATCCTGGCTTATATATGAAAAATGACAAATTAATTTTTACAACCACCATTTTGCTACCCCCAATGTAGTGACTGACTTGGGCGATGATCATCCATAAATGCTAAAAATCACTGGGTTGAAAAGTTGCTGGAAGACAGCATAGCATATTTACTTGCCTCAAAGATCAGCTCACAGATTGCTTATTAAATGGTGAAGAGAAAAGTCATCTCTACACTGGAGGGATCTGGCACGTATCACCTTAACCAAAGATCTGACTTAGCACCTCCCAACAATGGCACAGACCGATGTCATGTGCCTTCTACAGCGGTGCATGGAAGAACACAATATTGCTTGTGAGGTACCATGCCAAAATGTTCATCTTGAACTTAATCACAAGGAACAAGACGCGTAGGACTTTTATGAGCTCCTCAACACTGGCAACATTGTGGAAAGGAAAACAAAAGCAAGGAGACTGTTCTAGATGATAAGAGACTAAGAAGATGCACGAACACGTTGGGATCCACAACTTGGTGGCGGGGACGGGAGGGGGGAGTGACTCTACAGTGATAAAGGACATATGCTAATGTGGACTTTACATTAGATGATATTATTGAACTGACGGTGAATTTCTTGGGTGTCATGCGGTGATTTTGTAGGAGAATGTCCTTGTTCTCAGGAGATGTATTCTGGGAGTGAAGTGTCATGATGCCTGCAAATGTGTAAAATTCATCTCCATTCCACCTGTTCAGTTAGTCCTTCTATTTCTAAGATTATAGGTGAGAGAAAGCTAAATACAGCTAAAGCCAGCCTCGTACGCGTCTCAAAAAGCTGCCAGTCATACTTCATAAACTTGGGAGGATCTACAAAAATAAAACCTCCTATTATGGGCTGAATTGTGTCCCCCCCATAATTCACACGTTGAAGTACTAACCCCAGTTCTCACCTCAGAATGTGACCACGTTTAGAGATGGGGCCTTTAAAGAGGTGATTGAGTTAAATAAAATGAGGTCACGAGGGTGGCCCTAATTCAATATGACTACGTCCTTGTCAAGAGGAGAAATGACGGCACAGACAGGTATTTCAAAGACCACGTGAAGACTCACGGAGAAGGTGGCCATCCAGAAGCCAAGGACACAGGCCTCAGAAGAAATCAACCCTGCTGATACCTAGATCTGAGACTTCTAGTCTCCAGAACTGCGAGAATATACATTTCTGTTGTCACTGCCACCCAGCCCGTGCTACGTTGTAATGGCAGCCTAAGCAAATGAATACACTGGCTTTGTGCTGTTCTTTTCTTTCTTTTTGTTTAAGATTTTATTTGTAAGTAATCTCTACACCTAACGTGGGACTCGAACCCACAACTCCAAGATCAAGAGTTGCATGCACGACCAACTGAGCCAGCCAGGTGCCCCTTGTGCTTATCTTAATTTTCTATTTTACCAGGCCAAGTGTCTAGCAGGGCTCCTGGCGCCCAAATGCATTCTTTCCTTCAGACTCCACTAGAGTGGTACTCAGGGTCCTTAGACCTCGTCCCCGTTAATCACACAGGCTCCGTCTCCCACCCCCACACCTTCCCCTAGGCTCCAGGACACCCTCCAACTCCTGGTTCTTTGCCTCTGTGCCTTTCTTTGAAGAAACATACACACTGTTCCTCCAGACTCGAAAGTTTCCCTCTACAATCCCTATAAAGTTGGAGGAGGGGAGCCTGGGTGGCTCCGTCAGTTAAGCCTCCGACTTTGGCTCAGGTCATGATTTCATGGTTTGTGGGTTTGAGCCCCACATCAGAGCCTGCAGCCTGCTTTGGGTTCTATGTCTCCCCTCTCTCTCTGCCCTTCCCCTACTCATGCTCTGTCTCTCTCTCAAAAATAAATAAACATTAAAAAAAAAAAAAAGTTGGAGGCTCCCTCCTCCCGAGTTCCTCAGCCCTGTACAGCCTCTATGAATCCCCTTCCCATGCTGCATTGTAACTACTTGTTCATTCAGTTCCCCCCTCCCCATCTGGTTCCTCTAGAGCAGGAAATGGGTGTTCTTTGTCTTTATAAACCACAGCTTTTAAGCACATGCTAGGCATTCATAACTTTGGTGAATTAAATTAATATGAAATAAGAACAATCCTATTTATTCAATTTGGGGCTCTTTTTTTTATGTTTATTTATGTATTTTGAGAGAGAGAGAGGGAGAGAGAGAGAATCCCAAGCAGGCTCCGTGCTGTTAGCGCAGAGCCCGACATGGGCTCCAACTCATGAATTGTAAGATCATGACCTGAGCCGAGATCAAGAGTCAGAGGCTTAACCAACTGAGCTACCCTGGCGCCCCGATTTGGGGCTCTTCTAACTCTTCATGTTCAAGAGATGAGAAATCCAATTACAAGAAGGACTCCAAAGTTCAGCCCTATAACCAAAGGTGCAGGAGTAATACTTATGCTCACATTTCAGCCTGTACTTGAAGCCAGCCTGATTTTCATTAGTATTAGCAGAAATGAATCTCAGAGAACCAAGATCCAATGAAATGTACCTCAGTGTGAACTTAAACCAACCTCTCTTTCTAGAACTAACTGCTGTGATCCTTCTTTAGTCCCTGGCAAACCATCTCTCCTGCCACCCCTCCCACCCAGCTTGGCCCCAAGGCATCTACAAACAGTCACAGAGCATCCTCAGACAGTGCTAACAATGCCTGCAAAGAGACAGAAGAGCCGCCATTGACTAGGCAGGCACTTGGAGGCTCCAGCAAAGAACTAGCACATAAGCTGATGCATGTCTGCTGTTCAAAGTCCCATTCAAGGTCCTTGCTTTCCCCTCCCCACCCAGATCTATCAGAGTCTTCCCCATCCTCTTCTCAGGACTCACCTCCTTGCCACCCACTTAATCCCTCCTGGAGGACTTTCACCTTTTTGTACGTTGAGCTTCTTTATCCTAAACTGACTACTCCCCATCTGTTCCTCTGTCCTTCTTGTCCCTACTGGTACCTGCTTCTCTGCTAATGACAACACAACACGGGCTGCCAATCTGTTCTCAACCTTCCTCACCCGTCAACAATCCGAGCTGAGCTTTTGCCATCAGCTTCCACAACTTCAATACAATGATTACTCATAGGACCCCCACCTCCTTGCAAAAAACCAAATAACTTCCCCCTTCCCTGTAACATCTGATGGTAAGTTGCTGACCTGAAGTCCCTTACTCTCATATGCTCAAAGTATTTCCTACGTTAACAGCAGTACAACTATTAAATTCAGAAAATCTCACCAAATGTCCTAATAATACAAAGGGAGAGAATCCAGGGTCACAGGTTGTATTTACAGGTCACAATTCTTCATTCCTCAGTGTTCTCTTGACTTTGTATAACCTTCACAGTTTGAAAATTACCAAGAGTTACTTTGTAAAATATCCCTCAATTGAGTGTGCCTGACGTTTTCTCATGAACAAATTCAGTTTATACATTTTATTTGGTGGGCAGAAGAGAGAAGAATTACAGAGGTAATTCTAGTAGGTGGTTATGTTATATTAATTTGATCACTTGTGTCTCCCAAGTTTCTCCACTGCAAAGTCAATCTTTAATCCCTCCCCTCTTTTGTATTTTTTTAAAATTTTTTTTTAATGTTTATTTATTTTTGAGACAGAGAGAGACAGAGCATGAACGGGGGAGGGTCAGAGAGAGGGAGACACAGAATCTGAAACAGGCTCCAGGCTCTGAGCTGTCAGCACAGAGCCTGATGCGGGGCTCAAACTCACGGACCGTGAGATCATGACCTGAGCCGAAGTTGGCCGCTTAATCGACTGAGCCACCCAGGCGCCCCACCCCTCTTTTGTATTTAAGGAGCGTTTTGTAGAGAGATATGTTGAAGCTTTATAAAGCTTATTCCTTATCAAACTTTCATCCACTCACCTTAGCATGCTTTAAAATTTCTTGCCTGAATTAACTATAACACGATGGTTGCCAGATGGTGATTTTTAATTCTACCCTTTCTTCTACATTTGTTAGTTGACATTCTAATCGAATGTCCTCTTTTCCATATTTATTTTATTCATACTAGTATGGGTTCATTGATTTTATATTATTCAATGAGTTAGGACTCATTATTGCCATATTTATCTTCATGCTGTAAATTTATGTGGCTCCTGGGGGCTCCTTTCAGGCTGGTTCCTATGTCCCCATCGCTCTTTGAGCACTTCCTTACTTTGTGACATAAAAAGATGCTTTAGGCTCATCTTATACTTTTCCTGTCCCAGGCCCAGAATCGGCCACTCCTCCCAAGAGCTCATTCCTCTCAGTTGCAGAATGGCATTTAGAAACCAAGATCTAAGTGGGACGCCCGGCTGGCTTAGTCATAGAGTATGCAACTCTTGATCTCGGAGTTGTGAGTTTCAGCCCCATGCTGGGTGTAGAGAGTACTTAAAAATTTTTGGTTTTAATCCTTAAAAGAAAGAAACCAAGATCTTATTAACCACAGGGATGCTCACAGTCATCAGCTATCACTGCTCCCAGGCCCTGTCAGTGGATACTGCTAGGAGCTGAGCTCCACTGGAGATGTCCAAAGTCTTGCCTCCATGTAGTGGACAACACCAGTTAAATCGCCTAGGATCCTGCAACTTGGACTGGTGTGTCCTTTCTTTGTAGCCCACATTCCAAGAAGCTATGCCTACAAAGCAGAGGTCCTGTCCTGTCTCCCACGGCTCCCTCTCCTCTTCCAAAGCCTCATGCTCTGGCCTGGGAGTTTCTAGTTCTATCTGTGTCATCCTTGGTCTTTCTCCTTGTCACACTAATCTGTGTGTTCGCTTCTAACTTCTTGGCTTCCCAGGTGGACTTTCAGAGTCTATGGGTCCCAGGCAGCCCAAAAGCTGTGAACAATCCATCCCAGCTCCCAGAACCCAGGACCCCAGGAACCTGTTTGTCCCAGAGAAGAAGTCTCCCACTGAAAAACAGCACCAAAAAAATATTTATGGTCCTCCTGGTAACAGTCCATCTTTCTCTATATTAATTTCTAATGGATTAAAAACAAAAAGTTTAAAGTGGTGTAGTAAAGTGATATGTACCTTTTTAGGCTTGTGGGGGTGATATTTTGGTTCCAAAGTCAGGGCTCCTCAGCTAGGCTTGCATTTCTGAGCTTCTTCGCTTTCTCTTACCTCTGACACCACAGTTTTTTTTTTTTTTTTTAATGTTTATTTATTTTGAGAGAGAGAGAGAGAGGGCAGGGGAGGGGCACAGAGAGAAGGAGACAGAATCCCAAGCAGGTTCTGCATTGTCAGTGCGGAGCCCAACACGGGGCTTGAACCCATGAACCCGTGAGATCATGACCTGCGCTGAAATCAAGAGTCAGACGCTTAACTGACTGAGCCACCCCAGCGTCCCACCACAGTTTTTGCTAAAAGCACCATTGTTATTCCTTCCTCTGCTGATCTGCTCAGCTTCCATCCCAAGAAACGTGTCCATATATGTACCCTGAAGATGATATATAAATCTTCTGGTTCCTACTACCTACTACAGGTGCCTAACCTGGGGTGAGAAAGGCTCACATAGTACATGAAACAGCCGTTCATGGGAAAGGTGATCAGAAGTCAGTCCCAGCCCATTATACAGTCGATCTTCTGCTTCTTGGAAATTCCTACAGGGTTCTACACATGATGGATGTTTAATAACGTTGTCAAGCTAACTAGCAGTCATTTCTAGTGGATACCCATAAAAAGTCACCACCAAGGCCTATAATTTTGGACCTCAGAGTTTTCATTTTTCCAAATGGGAGAGGCACGTAATAAATATCTCCAGAACCACAATGTGATATGACACTAGCTATTAAGGCTCAAGGAACCAATATCCATGAAACAGTCCCTTGTCCATTAATAATAGTTAGGAAATGTCATATCTCACTGCTGTATACTGGGCTGCAAATCTTACATTCTTGATTTAAGAACAGATAAATAAATAAGCATAAGTTGGTCTGACTTCTCTTGGTGTACAGTAGTGAGATCTTTGTAACCATCATTTCAAACACGAATCCAAGAGTTCTGAGTCAAGGTCTCCCTCTTCAAGACTAATGATTCTTCACTTTTAGGGCTACAAACCATTCTGAGAAAGTGACAACGGGTGCAGATTCCTCTGTGTCTGAGAGGGTAGAGGTGCAGAATAATATGCATGTGCCCCAGCAGAAGTGTGCCCATAACCTCAGGGAGTTCGATCACTGAAGCTCCAGGTAAAGAACCCCTGCCCCCGGGCCAGCGCTTCCCAAACGTCAATGTGCCGACGAATCACCAATGCTGCTTTGAGTGGCAAACTTCTAGAACAGAGGTCAACGAACTTTTCCTCTACAGGGACAGATAGTAAATATTTTAGGCTTCGCGGGCCACACCGTAACTGCCATAACTACTCAATCCTGCCACTGTAGGAGAAAGCAGCCACACACTAATTCCCAAACGAATGGATGCCCTGGGTTCCAACAAACCTTTGATTTGCGGAAACAGGGGGCAGGCTGGATTTGACCCGAGGAATGTGCTAGAAGGCATTACTTTGAAACCCAGCACAAGGACTGTAACAGCAAATTACAAAACTGAACTCAGCTCTGATGTTTTTAAGACTCACATTTCTTTTTACTGCAAATCTACCACATTCGGTTTGTTATCAACGTAACCAACAATTCCCACCACTACACTTGTTCCTACTGGACAATTTGTTAGGAAGAAGCCATTGTTCCATTTTGCAGCCAACACAGCAAGGGTCAGAATAGCTCCACATTATAAACATTTCCTGAAAGACCCTTTGTGGCCTGCTTTTCTAACTCACAGAGCAGTTCTATTAATTGACAGCTGACCGCACGCCAGACATAAAAGCAGAACACATTCTCCCGTGTTCCGAGCGGCCCGTTTCTCTTCTGAATCCTGCTGTCATTTTAACAAGCCTGGCAGCTGTCAGACTCAGGCCAACAGTCACAAGGGCTTTGTCTCCACAGAGACTTGTTTTCGCAAAAATTAGGACCCACACAAGCCTCTTGCCCGGCCTATCCCGTCCTTCAGGGCGAAAGAGCAAATGCTTGACTACCGAGCGCCTTCCTGGGTGAGATGCCCGGGTCGCTCCCTGTCTCCTGACTGTTTCAGGCAAGCCCCTTCAACCGCAACCACCTGACTCCACAGAATGGAAGTGGTTTCGACGGGTTTTCCTCCCAAGTGTACTGCATTCTGGAGTTCACACCTGGCCAGCCAGCTGCCGACCTGCTCTGTCGGAGGGATTTTAGCATGACCTATGTTGGGTGTAGATCAGCGATACCTCAACAACCACTTTTTTTTTTTTTTTTTGAAAGAGAGAGAGAGTGAAAGCATGAATGGGGGAGAGGCAGAGAGAGGGAGAAAGAGAATTCCAGGCAGGCTCTGCACACCAGCACAGAGCCCAACACGGGGCTCAATCCCACAAACCATGAGATCATGACCCGGGCCCAAATCAAGAGTTGGACGTTCAATCGACTGAGCCACCCAGGCAACCCCTCAACGACCGTTTTGGAGTGACTGAGAAAACTTTTCAGCTATTGCACACCCTAAGAGAAAAAGCCAGCTCTAGCGAGAAATGACTTAGGCCCACGATGTGTTTCTAGCCATTTTCACTGGTTTCCCAAGGTGAGCCTCACCAAATTAGACATTAACTTCTTTAGGAATGCCAGCTATTGTTAAAAAACCTACAGCATCTAGGTGTCTAAACAGCACAAAGGGCAAAACTCTACAAAGCACAAATGATGCTTAGCATTTTGTATGGAGGTCCAAGTCAAATTTATGAGCAAGCGCCTTTTATCAAATCTCACACAACTAATCGGAAAAGAGTTATAAGTAACAGAACACTGGCAATCATAAAATCAATACCTTGCCGCCCACCTCCTACTATGGCAAAGGACATTCATCATCTCGATCTGGTGGAATAAGCCAACACAATGGCTCTGGGGTTTCTCGTGTGTTGGTTATTGTTGTATGTTTGAGGAATGTGTTCGGGACTGTAAGGCATTCACAGCGGCATTTTTACCTGGAGGTCAGATTTTTTTTTTTTTTTCCTAAATCACTAGCAGAGATTGTCCAATCACAAGTGATTCATCTTGTGCCTACACAGTAACTCTAGAGGTTATGAGAGAATGAAAGTAATAACAACATGAGTCTGTAGGTCACAGGTACTTTAAACTTGTATCTCCAACGAGAGTAATAAGATACAGTGAGACTTGATTTCTCAAGGGAATGAGCAAAATGCATTTTATCTTAGTTTTTTAAAGCTCTGATGACCCTTAGATATTCACAGTGGCCTTGCAAAAGCGCATTCACTCACCTACTCACCTTGGTGATGAGCAATTTATAGACGGCACGTAACAAACAGGCTATTTCATTCATTTTATTCTCCCTGCTTCCCCGGGGGAGAAGTGGATCCGTAAGTGGACCCAAGGGACCTGGGGATCCATAAGTGGATCCAAGGGCAAAAAAATACGGGTGATACTGTAAGACTTTTATAACAGTAGGGAGGTTGGGTTAAGATGATTTTCTTATTCACTTGTAGAGGCGACAGTTTTGACCGTGCTAAGAAGAGAAATGCTAGGGATCTCAGATAGAATCTAGTTAAACAACGAAGATGGCCTGGAGTGCCAGACCTCTCACCAGCTCCACATGCCGGGGCCACGCCAGCTGGGCATACGGCGCGTGCCGACCAAGCCATCTGGAAGCTTTGTGCTAGGAAACATCAACCTTTCATCTATGTACGTGCTGAAGGGTGAAGTTTATAGTCAAAAAGATTTCTTCCCTTACAGCGTAGTTTTGTTTTGCTTTGTTTTTATCATTTCATCTTACATGGGGAGGCACATGCGTCCTTTAAGACGCCGCCAGATTTATGTGAGTACCCCCCAAACACTCACACCCCTCACTCTGGGACACCAGCTGCCCAAAGCAGAGGCAGCCCATCTTGCATTCCTCCCAGCTAAAACTGTCCTTCCAGTAGTCATACTTGCACGTGATGAGCCTCAGCATAAGCCCGCTCAAAAGCAGCCGTGCACCCTCACCCATCCGCGCTCACGCTTCTTTTGGTCTTTTTCCTAACCTTTAAAAAAATTTTTTTTTACATTTATTTATTTTTGACAGAGAGAGACAGAGCACAAGTGGGGGAGGGGCAGAGAAAGAAGGAGACACAGAAACCGAAGCAGGCGCCAGGCTCCGAGCTGTCAGCACAGAGCCCGATGTGGGACTCGAACTCACGAACTGGGAGATCATGACCTGAGCCGAAGTCGGACGCCTAACCGGCTGAGCCACCCAGGCACCCCTTTCTCCTAACCTTTAAAAAATATCCCCAAAAAACGAACGTGAAGAGCAGCCATGGGATCATGAAATAAAAAGTCAAAGACACAACGGTCGTTCAGTACTACAGAGCAGACCACTCCTGTCTCCCCTAGACCACTTCTCTTCCCTCCCCACTACACCTGCGCCTCTAGCTCATCTACCCAGGCTCAGCCCTGCCTCTGTTTGTTCTTGCTGCGCCTGCTGTCCAGAGCCTTCTTCCTCACCTCCCCGGCTGGACTATTCTTCAGCTTAGAGGCTGAAGGGCGAGGTAGAAGTGGTCCCAAACAGACCAAGGCACACTTGTGATGCACCTGCTCCTGCCTCTTGTTGCTTTTCACCCGTGCCTTTCCTTACTGTTTGCTCAACTGTAAGCCCTGAGATCCTGCCGCCCCGCCTACCACCACTGAACATGGTGGAAGCATGTGGAAGCACTGACGAAAGAGGCATCGGGCACAGAAATACTAGTGCTGCTCCCCTCTTCTGCATCGGTAAGTCCAGATGAGGCAATGCGCTGACATCTAGAAGCACTAAGGTGCCCGAAGACAGAATTTTGGGCAGAGCAGAGTCCCTGGACCTTGGAAATTCACTAATGGGAATCTCAGCTCGTCACTAATTAGCTACACGGCCTTAGGCAAATCATTTAACCTCGCTGAGTTTCAGTTTCCTCATCCGTTAAGCAAGAAGAATCACACCTCGCTCCAAATACCGTTTTGAGGATGAAACGGGTAATTGCTAAGGTATCCAGTCCAGCGGCCAGCTGCTCCATAAACACTGCTATCCTCTCCCCTACTTGCCGCCTAACTTCCCTTTGGGAGCAAATGTGACATTACCAACAAGAAAATAGAACTTTCAGGAATACATCAGAAGGAAGAAATGGAGAGAAAAGCACAAGAAAGAGGTAGCAGAATTATCTTTAAAGGAAAAATGTATCTGAAAGGGCAGGAGAGTTTTAACACACGAGCAAACAGGAACCTTGCTAAATGTGCTATTTCCATTTGCATGAGGTCTGTTTTTGTGGCTGACTAGAAACCCTCATTGCATAATGCCATAGAAGGCAGCTGTGCTCTAAAAAAGGTTTGGTGTAGTTATAGTAGGCGCTGGTAAAACAGTGCCAAAAGTCTCTTGGCTCAGGATGAATTCCCACAAGTGTCCTTGAATCTGTTAACTATGCAAAGATGGCTTTGCATCAATGGAAAATATAGGCATTGCATAGTCTGCCTTGAGGCTTACTCTCAAAATCACTACAGCCATGGTATAAACATTTCTTCAAAAAATATTTTTTTAAGTTTATTTTTGAGAGAGAGAGAGAGAGAGAGAGCGAGCAGGGGCGGGGCAGAGAGAGACACAGACACAGAATCTGAAGCAGGCTCCAGGCTCAGAGCTGTCAGCACAAAGCCCCATGTGGGGTTTGAACTCACAAACAGCGAGATCATGACCTGAGCCAAGGTGGGACACAACCAACGGAGCCACCCAGGCACTCCTACACATTTCTTTTTCTTAAAACACACCTCAGAGAAAGCCAGCTGCCAAGGGTAATGTAATTGGAAAATTAAAATTACCATTCAAACATTGACAACAGTCACACATCTGAGATCACCACTGGGGTTCCTCATAAACTTCTCAAAGTGAGCATGTCCAGCATGGAATTCTGGTCTCCCCTCAACACAGCCCCAGACCTGCTGTCCCCACAGTCCTCCCCATCTCACTTCCTGGCAACTCTATCCTTGTAGCAGTGCAGGTGAAAACCCTCAGCCCCATCCAGTCTCCTCTCGTTCACATGCCTCATATTCCACCTACCCCATCGGCTTCACTCTACAAATGTCTGGAATCGGACCACTCTTCCCTACTCCCCTGCTGCATCCTGGTCCAGGCCACCAGCACTCTCGCCAGGAGCATTGGCAAGATGGTGGTCCGGCTCCCCGCACCCCTCCTCTGCCCCCTACAGTCTACTCTGGGTACTGCATCCAGGGTACGGTAAGACAAAAGTCAGAGCAAGGGACTCCTCCCTCAGGCCCTAGGATAGCCACAGGTGCCGTGAGAAGTAAAACCAAAGTACTTCCAATGACCCACAGGGCCCCGTGACATCACTGTCACATCTCGGGGCCTCCCCTTGCGGACCCCTGGCTCCCTCTGCTCCAGGCCTGTTCTCCCCGCTGCCTGCCAGCTCTGCTCTCAGATACTGACTGATGGGTTTTCCTCCTCACCTCCTTCGAGGTGACTTCCTTAAGAAGGTCTTCTTTGACTGCCTTTTTAAAAATTGCAGTGCCTCCCAACATCCCCTCTTCTTCCTTCGGTTATCCTTCTCTGGACACATCATCTTCGAACACCGTGTGTCACTCACCTATTTTATCCGGCGTCACCCCACTGAGTCCCCAGAACATGGGCTCTACGTGTGTTGTATTTGGTGCCGCATCCCCAGCCTCTAGAACTGTGTCCAGCACATCCCGGATAGATGTTCCACTGAAAAACTGCTCTATCACATCAGGGGTTGCTATCACACCAGCCAACTAAAGCGCCACGGGGGCCAGGAAGGCTCTTACTGACTCTGTCCTCTCTCTCTGTCCCACCACGACCGAAGTTTTCTAGGTTTCTCAATATTTTTGCAAGAAATGTCAGGCTCCCATAATTTTTCTGACCACTAAAATCATACCACACGTGCGAACGATTCCATATCCTAAAAGAGAAGTGCACATGTCAGATACAGTAAAAATTTTAAATTTTTTTTTCAACGTTTATTTATTTTTGGGACAGAGAGAGACAGAGCATGAACGGGGGAGGGGCAGAGAGAGAGGGAGACACAGAATCGGAAACAGGCTCCAGGCTCTGAGCCATCAGCCCAGAGCCTGACGCGGGGCTTGAACTCACGGACCGCGAGATCGTGACCTGGCTGAAGTCGGACGCTTAACCGACTGCGCCACCCAGGCGCCCCCAAAAAATTTTAAAAATAAATTAATTAATACCCCTCCTCTACCATCACCTTCCTCTAATTAAACTGGAAGTCAGTAAGAAAACAACAAGCGACACTCACATGTTCACCATTTAAAAAAAATTTTTTTAAATGTTTATTTAGTTTTGAGAGACAGAGAGTGGGGAAGGGGCAGAGAGAGGGAGACACAGGCTCCAGGCTCTGAGCTGTCAGCCCAGAGCCCGACGTGGGCTCGAACCCACAGACTGTGGGATCATGACCTGAGCCGAAGTCGGGTGCTTAACCAACTGAGCCACCCAGGCATCCCATATGCTTACCATTTTTAAAAATATTTATTTATTTTGGGGAGAGCACCAGCGGGAGAGGGGCAGAGAGAGGGGGACAGAGGATCCGAAGCAGGCTCCGTGCTGACAGACTGACAGCAGTGAGCCTGATGTGGGGCTCGAACTCACAAACCGTGAGATAATGACCCGAGCTGGAGTCGGACGCTCAACCGACTTGAGCCTCCCAGGTACCCCGTATGCCGGTAACACATAGCGATCCAGTCTGTCCATGACTTAAGCTGGACACAGCTATAGCTTCCTGGGAAGTATCTGAAGAGAGTTAAGGGACTAGATGCAGGTCTGGGCAGGGGTGAGGGTCCTCTCAAGGCCCCCAGGGATTAGCAACACTAGAAGGCCCCTCGCAACCCCAGAACTGAAGGGCAAGAGAAGAGAACTGTCACCACAGTAAGTAAAAGCCTGGTGTTCTGGAACATGGAAAGGGGCTCTTTCCAGCAGGAGCTAATAGAGAGAGGGAATGGGGGCTCAGGCAGGGAGGGAGCAAGGGTGTGGGAAAGCAGAGGAGGGCTCCGACTTCTCTCTTCTCTGTCCTATTATCTCCTGCCAGTAGTCAACCCCAACCTGAAGCCAGAGGGCAAGGAAGGCTGGCTTCCCTTGACACAGCCCAAGAAGGTCTGGGAAGATGGGAGACTGATCTGGAGGGATGAACAGAGAATGTCTGGCACACCCCCAGTGGAGGTCCTGGAGTCTTGACCAATCCAGGAAGGGCATGGAAAGGGAGCCTGGATAAGGGCCGAGAGTTTTCCTTGTTTCTCCTCACTGTTAGCTGTTAGGAGCCAAGTCTGTGCCACGGAAATGCTGCCCTGGGTGGAACACTGGAAGGAGGGGGGCGGTTAACAGCTCACAACCTACGCACGAAGTGCCCTTTCCAAAGCAAATGGTCTCCGGTACCCAACACGCAAAAACCGAGATGCAATTGCTGTGTGGTATGGCCAGAGAATTTTTTAGAAAGTCTCCATTTCTGCTACCTTCAAGTTGACCCTGAAGAACTTCCCTAGGCCCATGATTAGAGTTTTGAGAACGCAACTCTCCCTGAGGTTATTTCAAATGCATAACAAGTGACCAATCAGTGAGCGATTATAGAGAATACCGACAAAGTTCCAGGTGCCACCAGCCCCGCTTCCTCCCAACAGCCACACAAAGAAAGTATTCACTGCTCAGTTGAGGTAATGTGCCCAAACTGGCATTGCCCAATCTGCCCAGTCTGCCCAAACAGGTGCCAAAGCCCGCATAGTTTTAGAATTTCATCCAAATTAAAAATTCTTAAACCTCTGACTTCAGGTTACCTGTAACAAAATGGATCCCTCCTTCTTCAACTCATTTGAATCCATGGAGATTGTGCAGGCGGGTCCACTGAGCCTTCAGGGAACGAGTTTGAAAAGCACCTGGCTTCTGGATTAAGTTCTATCAATGATTTACTTTGTGGCCTGAGGCAATACTCAATTTCTCAGCTGTCTGTATCTCTTTAAATACAATGACCCTTCATCCAAACCTGTCAGGGATATATGGAAGTGAATTACTTAATATGTCCTTCCTGTCTTTTCTACAGGCTCTGCTTCCCCAACCACCTCATGCGCATTTTGCCCAAAGCAAGAACACAGTAGTGTAGAAAGCACATCTGTCAGACGCATCTGGAGTCAAATGGGAGACCTTCAATGGCGAACCATTTGAACTTGGACAATTTATCCAACCTTGTTGTGCCCTTGTGTGCATCATCTGTAAACGTGGACACTAGGAAAGCCTGGGCTCACACAGTTGCTGGGTGATAAAATGAGAATGTGTGTGCAAAGCCCTCAGGATATTAATCTGGAATAGAATAACCACTTGAAAGCCGATGTAATCATTATCATCATTATAATCCTCACTATCATTTTCCATAGGTGGTTCTAAGTAGAATTGGTGAAAATGCAAAATTTCTTTGAGCATTCTCCAGAATTATTCTATGACCTTAAAATAATTCTCTTCTTGATAAGCAGAGTTGAAAATAACACAAATGGATATTATGATCTCCAGCAAACTTGATTAATAGCTCTCATAGATAATAAAACCCAAGTTACTGAAGAGCTGGGTCAAGCTACATAGACTTGATTAGGGTACAAGAAAGGTATACTACGGGAAATTTGGGGGCAAGAGGATTTCATTTTGGACTGTATGAAAAAGATATAATTCATGACAACAAAGTAAATCTGTGAATGAATGGTACCCAAAATACAGGTTAAAAAAATAAACAGTTTCATGAACGATAAAATACCCCACACACTTCTTTGAGCTCAGGGATCTGGTGAAAGCTTCCTGTAGTTTCTACCCAGCATTCACACTATGAAGTACCCCACCCCTCAACTGTAAAGTCTTCTGATACTCAGGAAGCTCCACCAGGCAGGGACGAG
>NW_024412397.1:14900427-14912774 GCF_014898765.1 Herpailurus yagouaroundi | reverse complement strand
AAGCACACAAAAAACGCCTTGTCACAATGTTTGCTTTGATAAATGACCGATTATCTGGCAAATCAGATCAGAGACCATGTCCATTTCCCAGGCAACCACTCAGTGCATCAGCAACATGCCTACGACCTTCCTGTATTTGGTCCCCAAGGCCATCTACTGATATCCACAATTATAAAAAACATCTTACAATCTTACTCTGGTTGGTACAGATAAACCACAGCAGTCTTACATTTCTGATCTCACAGAAACAGACAGGCTTTGCTCAGCCGGTCCTGCCCTATCACCACTTTGTATCAATATTTTAAATCAAACTTTTAAACCACTAAAGTTCTGGAACACACCATCTACTTCACATTAACACTGTAGCCACAGTGTAGTTCCTATGAGTACCAGGTATCCAATAAACATTTACTGAAGGGAGGGATGGAGGGAAGAAAGAAAGGTGGAAAACACACTTACCTAGGTTCCTGAATTGTCCCACATTTGAGTGAGGAGGTAGGAGAACAGATCTATGGGACACATCCAGAAACGGTACCAAGTTTTCTAGGGGCCTCACTTAATCCTTACAACAGTCCTAGGAGAAGGTATCTCACTCACCCATTATAAGGATGCAGAAACTCAGGTAGAGAGAAGTTAAATAGTTTCCTGAGCATCCCGCAGCCAGTAAGTTTCAGAGCCAAGATTTAAACAGTACCAGAGATACACTGTAGTACGGCCCTAGTATCTGGACACCCAAAACATCATTAGTGTTTTCATTTATAGAAAAGAAAATTAAACCCAACTAGCTAAATGACCACTAAAAAAATAAAAAAAAAAAAATCACATGCTGGGGCACCTGGGTGGCTCAGCTGGTTGAGCGTCCGACTCTTGATTTCAGCTCAGGTCATGATCCCAGGGTTGTGGGATTGAGTCCTGGGCTGGGCTCCACGCTGAGCATGGAGTCTGCTTAAGAGTCTCTCTCTCTCTCTGCCCCTTTAACCTATTCATGCTCTCTCTCTCTCTCTCTTAAAAAAAAATGTTTAAAAAGTCACGTGCCATCTACAGGTGCAAGACCCAGTGCATCTCCTCGGTCACTACCTTAGAACACTAGAAAATAAGGACCTCTATCTGTTCTTATACATGAATATAAGTTTATGCTACAGGCTTTCTATCAGCTTTCTAACTTCAACCCAGAATTCCCACTGAAAATACAATCGCAACATTCGCATAGCACCTTGTGATTTATAAAAACAATTTTATCTGTAATACCCTCCCTGTGACATACGAGATGCAGGTAACATCACCTGCTGTCAAAGACAAGGGCCATCTTAGTGACAGGCAGCCCAGAGATGCCCTCAGCGACACATCACAGCTCAAAGCGCCCAGGAACACAGGGAGGCAACTTTCAAAGACCACAGCTTCTGCCACCAGTGGTTCCAAAGGAAGAAATTTCAAAAATGATTATTTTCTCCTCCAGACTGGAAATGTAAGGACATATAACGTGAATAAATACAATTCTTATCAATTCTCAAGGAGATCAACCATTTACGGAGAAGGTCTCAACATCCTTCTTCTCTCTCCCTCACTTTTGCTTTTAAAAGCCTTTGGGCAATACAAGGAGAAAAGTATTTGCTTATTGAAATTGTGGGCACACCAATCTGCTGAACATCTCAGGAGCTGTTGGCTAACTAGACTTTTGTATTTCTTGCCAGAATTATACCACAGCTCATAAACCGATTATGTTAATATCATTGAAAGATATAACACAGAGTCCCCAGCAGAGCATTTTCCCCAAAACTCAAAAGAACATCTAGGTCGTCAGACTTCAGAAAACTGATTTAAAATCTTACTTAGCAGGCACATACCTCTGCAGTGGGTCTCATTCTTGGCTGAACACTACAATCACTTGGAGAGATTTAAAAAACACCAATGCTCAAGTTCCACCTGTGGAGATGCTGATTTAATTGTCCTGGGGTGAGGTCTGGACGCTGGGACTTTTAAAAGCCCTCCCAGTGACTCCACCGAACATCCGAGGTTGAGACCCACAGGTACAGAAAGCAAGGGGCACACCTGTCTGCTCAACTAAGTGACTCACAGATGCTAATGACCATGAACAACTTCACAATTAGTAATTAGCCGATAACATGAGTTTAAATTTTCAGACACAATCTTTCGCTGCATAATTGAAATTGTTCTCCTGGTCTTCCTGACATCTCCATACCACTTTAATCTGGAAATTCAGATGAATATAAAAATGCATTTTAAAAGTACTCAAATCCATGCAGCACTTACAAATATAAGAAAGAGAGTTACAGATATAGAAATACAAAGTCACATGTAATCGTTATAAGCACTAGGAGGTATTAGTTTTCTCTTGCTGCTATAACAAGTTATCCCAACCTTAGTGGCTTAAGACAACATGAATTTATTCTTACGGTTCTGGAGGCCAGAGGGGCCTCTTCTGAGGCCAGACTCAAAAGAGCCTCCCTAACCCAAAGTCAAGGTGTGGGCTTGGCTGGTTCCTTCTGAAGGCCCTGAGGGGAGAATCTGTTCCTTGCTTTTTTCAGCCTCTAGAGGTCACCTGCATTGTTTGACCCATGCATGGCTCCTTCGCTGCCTCTGTCTTCTCAGGAACGACCCTTGCGATTACTTTAGACCCACACAGATGATCCAGGATAACCTCTCCATTTCCAGATCCCTAATCACTTCTACAAAGTCCCTTTTGCCACGTAAGGTAACATTCACAGGTTCGGGGGATCAGGACAAGGATATCTTGGGGGGGCCATTATTCAGCCTGTCCCAGAGTAAGGCAAATGTCACCACTACCATCCTGCCCGTCGCCCCTGCCCACCATCCTTATTTTTCAGTTAAAACCCAGAGCTGCATGACTTAACCCGGTCTCATGTCTGGGACCGGGCTGAATTTAAATCTGATCTCATATTTCTAAGTCTCACTTTCCCTCTGCCACAAGTGTTGCTTCCCCACGCTAAGGTGATGTTTGCAGTATTACTTTCCTTTCCAAGCTCTCACCACACTGCTAACAAGAAGTGTTTTCACTCAGCCTCAGTCATTATCTCAGTTCCTCAGCCAGTACCTGCCAAGTGGAAACTTCCATGCACTACCACTGGTAAACACACTTCAAGCCAGACCCCTTCCCTACGGCCGGAAGAACCAGAAAGCCCACTGAGGCAGTAATCCATTATACAGACTATGATGTCATAACTATCTCAGAGTTAGCTGCGCAAGAAAGTACATGCAGAGAAAAAGCGAGCTCTCAGTTTGAAGAAACCAAAACAATCTGAACTTGCTAAGACATATACATATATAACACCCATCTCGAGAAAAATTTATAAGTGATGTCCATAGCCTGCACGCTTGAAAGCAGCATGATGCCCCTATATCCTGCATGCTATTCAGAATTACCTTCTGCCTTCTTAACTGAGGACGTGGTATGTATTTAGAATCTCAGTGGTTTTTCTGGAAGGTGGTATTATTTCAGCTAGAGTCATCAGGAAGCAGTGGGTAAGGCTTTTCTACACAAAGGACGTTCTCATATGATGGTCACACTTTCACTGATGCCTTGGGGTGACACATACCCCTCCTCCCAAGCACATCAGGGAGAGAAGAACCTGGTGCTGAATCATAGCCACTTTAACAATGGGAGAAAGTAAACAAGCCAAGCAAATCTCACTGCCAAGCTTATACCTTGCCTGAGTCTGTGTTCAATCTGATGGGAAAATGGTAGGTCAGGGGAAAAAAAATATCACTGCTGCATCAGAAGGCAACTGGTATAATGCGAGCAAGTTACATGATTTACATGAACTAAGATAACTCGACTCCATACCCAAAACTATAACATAACAACAAACAGGGCTTTAAAGATCATGTGGAATAATTCAAACAACCAGAATAGTATATTTTAAATAAGCTAATGTGGTGGGAGACCGGAGGAACACTGAAATAGATTTCGTGGCTTTCATTCATGCCAAATCCAGGCTCGGAAGCGATCATTTTATACAATTATAACCAATATTTTGGAATGATTCTTAGGGGCAGCAAGATCCCCTGACAACTAGGAGTCCCTCTGGGCCACTATTTCAGAAAAGTACACCAATGCATTTTTAAAGCTTTTCAACAAGGTAGCTTTACATGGGAGTTCTGGTTTACCAGGAATCAACCATAAACTTGTCATAAAACGAGGATGTTCTAATCCATGTGACTCAGGTATAAGCTGGCTAATAGGGAACACACCTGCTAAGCATTCTTTACTCCATGTTTGTTTCCCTACATCCAGGTGGTTGAAGAGCCCTGGGTTCATGTTCTGGTTCTGCCATTAATTCACCTGGACCAGCCACTCAACTCCTCTGGGCCTCAGGGTTCTCACTGGTTAAGGTGAGAGGGCTGGACAAGATGACCTCCAAGGGCTCCTCCAATGGGGACTCTAGAAGCTTCCAAAAAGAGCCATTAACAGAGTTTACTGGCTGACTTCTATCTGGAATTAGATTCCAACTGAGTTAGTAAATAAACTAAAGACATGACACTGATGGTCAAGACCCTGAACAACAAAAAGCTGGAGAACAACATAGTGAAATAGAAAATTGGGTCCCTCTCCTGAGAAAGCTACAAAGCCTGGAGGTCCCGAGAGTTTATTTCAAAGACTCCTGAGGGTGCTCATACAACTGCGGGAGGGTCCTCATTTTCAGGACGCCTCCAGGGCTCAGAACCTCCCAAGAGACAGGGAAGGGATGTGCGAGAATGGGGAGAGGGGTCAACCTTGAGCTGGGGATTCCACCCAAAGCATCATCAGAGCATCATCACTAGGGCCCCTTCTGGCCACTGGGGGCCCGGTATAGAGTTCAAGGTCAGTCTGAGGCAGGGATGGCTATTCATTATGAGCTGGAGACTGAGTGGTTAGGAATTTGCTACACCCTCTTCCTTCTGTCCTTACCTGGGCTGGGGAAAGGGGACAGTAAAGCAACCTGCATCCTCTTGAAAGTCTGCAAAATTAGCCACAGAAAATGAAAAGTGGATTCACAGAGCTGCTGAGCTCTCCCGGGATTCAGGTCCCCGAAGAGCTAGTTCCATGAAACAAATGTGCCTGCTTAAGTGGGAGAGCCCAGAAAACAAGTGACAGGAAAATTGAAGACTTGCTATAAAACTCATCTTCAAAAAGCCATAATTATCACAATCGTGTCACCTAAGCATTATTTACAAACATCCTTCTGCACAATTTCTCCTCTTTGAACAGCCCTCGTCTAGATAGAGTGCCATTACTCAGGGCAACATTTTAGATTAATTAAGTAGTAAAACACGGGAAAACAAGCATTTTTCAATCAAAACTCTGGAGTGAATATAATGTAAATAAGATGCAGGGGAATGGGCACAAAAGGGGGAGAAGCTGACTTTTTACCTTTGTGCTGATAACCCCTACTTACCAGTTGTATAACATATCAGTTTCCAGTGTTGTGTCTAGGACCCAATACCGTAAAAGGGAGAAAGTGTACAATTTTCCCTATTTTGCAGATGGGAAAACTGAGACTCTAAGGAAATTAGATGATTCATCCAAAGGCGAGGCACCCAACTCCCGACCACCCACCTCCTTATTTCGATGCCTCCCTCAGGACATGAAGCACTGTCCATGTGATTTTGTTTTCATGGTGACACTAAAATAATTTTTGCATCAAAAGCTGTCGTACATTCCACCTGGGCCTTGCTTTTGAACCTTTAGGGCCTCAGAATACTCTGGGTTGAGTCCTGGAAAAATGAAGTAAATTTTCAACACCTGCATCAACAGGGTTTTGCCTACAAGCAGAGACAGGCAAGAGAATGCTCCTCATTGTCTGTTGTTACTACTGCAATTCTCCTCATAACCTCCCAATTACCTTTTTTACATTTTTATAAGTGAAGTGTAATTGACATACAATGTTATACTGGTTTCAGGTCTATAACATAGTGACTCGACGACCCTATACATCACTCATTGCCCATCACGATAAGTGTCCTCACCATGCAACGTTATTATTCCCCATGCTGGACTTTTCATCCCCGTGACTTGTTTTATAACTGGGAGTTTGTATCTTTTAATTCCCTTCACCTGTTTTGTCCCCTCCCCCGCCCCCCTCCCCCTCTGGCAACCACCAGTTTGTTCTCTGTTTTCAGGAGGCTACTTCTGTTTTTGCTTGTTTGTTTTGTTTTTTAGATTCCACATATATGTGACATATGCCATTTGCCTTTGTCTGACTTGTTTCACCTAGCCTAAAATACCTTCTAGATCCGTCCACGTTGTCCCCAATGGCAAGATTTCATTCTTTTTTTTATGACTGAGTAATATCCCATTGTGGGTACATGGATTTCTTTAATGCCCAGGCCTCATGGTTCATGGCCATGTTCTGCTTGTACGAAGCGGAAAAGTAGCACATAATTCCACATTACTTCCACGTCTTCCAGGCCCTGGCCAGCCAAAGACAGGGCTGTTTGCCTTTCTTCATTCTATTTTTGGACAGCACTCTATCACAAAACACCTCGCAGTCCCAGCCCTGTTAATCAATAGTCACTTAAGGTAAATTTGTCACGGAAGTGTATAAACATCTAGGTTCAACAGTGTTTTCCAGGGCGCCTGAGTGGTTCAGTTGGTTAAGCGTCCAACTCTTGATTTCGGCTCAGGTCATGATCTCACAGTTTGTGAGTTCAAACCCTGCATCAGGCTCTGCACTCTCAATGTGTAGCCTGCTTGGAATTCTCTCTCTCCTTCTCTCTGCCCCTCTCCTGCACTTGCTCTCCCTCTCTCTCTCTCTCTCTCTCTCTTACACACACACACACACACACACACACACAAAAGAAAAAAAAAAACTTGGGGCGCCTGGGTGGCTCAGTCGGTTAAGCGTCTGACTTCAGCTAAGGTCATGATCTCACAGTTCATGGGTTGGAGCCCCACATCGGGCTCTGTGCTGACAGCTCAGAGCCTGGAGCCTGCTTCGGATTCTGTGTCTCCTTCTCTCTCTGCCCTTCCCCTGCTCTCTCTCTCTCTCTCAAAAATAAATAAACATTTAAAAATTTTTTATAAAAAAAAAGGAAAAAAACTTAAAAAAAATTGTTTAATAGCATTTTCCAAAATAATGCATTTGCCCTGTTACTTTAAGTCATCAGATAACTAAAACAACAGCAGCAGGAAAAACAGCCCTAGTCTATGCTCAGGTGGTGGGTGTGAGTTGAGCTTTATTTTTAGGATCTCTAAGTCTACAAAGTCTATTGAAATGAGTGAAGCAGGGTAGGGTGATGGCTCTGTCCCACATGTGGTCTGTCTCAACTTGGAGTCAGGCTGCCCCAGGCCTCTTGTGTCACGAATGAATCCCTCCCACCTACTCCAGTTTCTAGGATCAACCCCAACCTCAGTGGAGACGCCTGGGTAACTCTGGTGCCATCCTCTGGGACCCTACCCGAGTCCCCCCGGAATGCCGACTTGGCTAGGACATCCTGCCCGGGCTCCTCTACCTCCACTCGCGTTCTTGATTCCTTAGGCTTCCAGGTCTGAAGCTCACTGGACCCCTGGCTGCCCCTCCCTCCCCCAAGCACCTGGATCTACCACCCTTCCTTCAACCCTGTACTCTAGGACTGGGACTCTGTCCCTGAGATACCGCCACCTCTGGCAATACTCCCCGATTCTGCCTCCTTCAACTTCCCATTGCAACCCATTATCCCGAGAGGTCGCCGCCGAGTCCCCGACCTTCCGCGGCCTCTCCATCGTATCTGACAGGTGGACTTCCTCCCAGGGCTCCCACGGGGCAAGTCCACCGCACTCCTTCTGGGCCTGGCTGGGCCCCAAGAACAAGACCGGCAGCTCTTCGACCAGCCCTCTGCATTTCAGACCACGTTCTTCTTTAAATGTCTCCGTTTTAGCCTATTTACTGGTGGACGCAGAGCGACTGAAAGGCTGTCCTCATCACCAGCCCCTCACTATTTACTTGAGGTCTGCCGCAGCTCGCATACAGCAACCTATTAATTGCCCTGCAGACATCATGATGCAGCAAATTTCACTATTTTCACACAGAGATGAGAAACCTAGGATCCCATTCTAACAAGAACCGTGACTAAGTTCAGTTGGCGAGATGGGGGCAAAATGAAAACTAACCCAGAGTCTCCCGGCTTCGTCTTACAGTATGAACTCTCTCTGGGGAAACCAGGTTTCTTACACACCGAGTTATGTCGATTACCCAGTGCAGGAGGGGAGAGGATGTCCTTTCTGGCTCATGTGGGCCAGCCCCCTATTATGGACATGCACTGGGGCTCGCCTGCCTGCTGGACTCTGAGGCCACCGCATACTTGTTCCACTGCACAGAAGGGGACAGAGCACGCGTTTGCTCAAATTCCCAACTCAGTACTTCTGATAAACCCAACTGTCTCCAATAAAATTGGAAGGACTTTGGTACTTCCCACCGGTACCATCGAAGCTTCTTGGTTTCAGGCTTAGTTGACTTAAGTGAAATCGGCAACAGAGCATGAGAGGGCTGGTTGGTACTAATTCAAACTCTTGAGTTTCTTCCGAAGTGCAGCAGAGGCCTCACTGACCATGTTCTCAGAGGCCCTGCAACACAGTCACTAGAGACATAATGTCACAGCTACCGGTTCTGGAAAGAGCTGGGGGAGCTGCCTTCCTGTCCAGGGTGGCAAGTGCTACCCTCTGAAAAGGGACTTGAAGCTGTGGTGTGCATGAGTAGCAATCCACGTGTGTGTGTGTGTGTGTGTGTGTGTGTGTGTGTGTGTGTGTATGTGTGTGTGTGCGCGCATGTAGAGGGTGTTGAAGGGAGTCTCAAAAGAAGGTATGTTCGAGCCCTAGCCCCTCGTACCTCAGAATGTGGCCTTGCTGGGAATTAGGGCCTGCTGCACATGTCATTTGGTAAGATGAGGTCATGTTGATGAGAGGGCCTTGAATCCAATACCACTGGTGTGCTCGGCAAGAGGAGAAGAGACACCTGAGGAAAGAGGGTCCTGTGATGACATAGGCATGAGATGAGATGCATCTACGAGCCAAGGGTTGCCAGCAATATCAGGAGCTGGAAAAGGCAAGGAGTCGTCCTCCCCTATAGGCTTCAGGGGAGCGTCGCCCGGCTCTCACCTTGAATTCAGACTCCCAGCCTCCAGAGCTGTCAGACAAAAAATTACCGTTGTTTTAAGCCACTCAGTTCCTTGTACTTTGTCACGGCAGTCCTAGGAAATTAATATGAGGTGGAAATGAACAACCAAGGAATCACAAAAACCTCTCGATTTGGAAGCAGCACCAAATAGGAAAGAGGAAACACAGGTTTGTGCTCAGGGGCATCCACCTGATAGAACTGGAGGAAGAAAGACAAGGTCCTGAGTCGCTCAGAGGAACCTTGCTTCCCCTAAGAAGGGAGACGAAGTAGGGGAAGGCCCTACGTAGGGGAGGGAATGGAGGAGGAAGTCCTGCCTCCTCCAGCCTGAGCCTCGTGGCACCTCTCTGCCTCACATCCTTAAGAAGGTACTAGACAAGTGTTTTCATATGTATGATCTCATTTAACCATTATGCCCATCTGCGTAATAGAGAGGAGGGCAGGTATTATCATCCCCTTTTACAGACAAGGAAACTGAGGCTCAGACCAGACCATAGGCTGCCACAGATGACCATTCCAAAAATAACTTCAGCTGACAAAGCAAAAGGCTTTCAAAAGAGGTAAGATGGGGGTGAATCTTGTTTGGGGAGGTGGGGGGAAGACAAGTTAAACAAAAGTTTAGACACCTTCCATGTCCAAATCAAATTTGCTGGCCTTGACACGTAGCCCCTTTAGCCTTTTTTGAACATAACGACGTTCACATAATGGTAGACACAATCTGCCAATTCTCTGGCCAGCTCTTTTACATTAAAGTCTTTGAAGGGAAGAAACTGACCATGTTTTCCAGGCTTGAAATGTAAGGAGTCTGGCTTTTGTGTGCTATCTCACCGTGTGCTCTAAAATCTTCAAGCGCTGCCGTGTAACCACCCAGCCCCTGCCCAGCCGTCACCTGCACGAGGACGTGCCTTCCCGAAGCTGGTCTTGAGTGTCTGAGAGGCCGGAGCTCCCACAGACTGTGTCCAACGACCTCGATGACTGCGCGAGCCCTATCCCAAAGCAGCACTTGGTAAGGCAGAAGAAGGCAGTGACGCAGAGAGACGGCAGGTGTCCCACGAAAGGACAGGATTGAAAGGGTTAAGCACGAAAGCACTGGAGATAAGGACCTTGGTTGGGTGGGGAGCCCTGACTCTAATCAGCTTCCTTTTCCAAATATTTAAATCTCTCCCCTCTGGAAAACACCCAGTCACTGGCCATGGGGAAAACCTGATTTCTTCTTTCATGCCCCAGACCTGCACCAAGATGTCAGGCACACGTACCCCCAGTACCAGCCTCTCTGGGAAAACACGTCCGTGAGATACCATTCCACATGCTGTCGGCTTGAAAATATTAAACACCACTGAACAAAATTTAAGGTTTCTTTTTCAGATTTAAATGTCTACTTATTTCAAAATGAATTAGTGGCTCTCTGGGTTTCATAATGTTTAATTCATTAATGATAACTACAGCTCGAGAATTTGAAAGGAAATCGCTTCCAGGATAAAATTAAATGCGAAACTCTAAGCAGTGATTCATGGCTGTTCCTATCTAAATTACTAATCCATGTGACAAACCTGGTTGGCAGCACAAAAAAAGCAATACTATTTCCCCCCGTTGCCTTTATATACTTTGCTGAATTGTTTTGCAAACTGCCTAAACCCAAGTCCTCGATAATCGCCTGCTAGCAGCCTCCATTCCGTTGTGGAATTTAGTACTTAGAGTCTCTATTGCCTCAGAGAGGTTCATAATGGACTAATACTTTTGTGCCTCGGAAAAGAGTTTTCTCGACATTAGAGTTTAGACATATAATCCGATGGATTTCCAAGGAAACTCATTTTAAATTAAAGGCAAATATCCCCATGATATCTGTCCACATCTCCCCAAAGAAACCCGCATGCAACTCTAAAAATGGCAATTTTCTTTTAGTTTGCAAGGAAGCCTAGCCAGCTAAGATCCAATTACATATCTCCCCGTTAGAACAATCGGGCACTGGAGTAACCACGCTGTCCAAAAGACAAGATAATATAATGTTTCTGAAGTTTCGTCAAGCCCAGGTTACTCTGCCTCCTGAAATTTCTCTCAGGTCTGTTCCCGCAACCACTGCCTGGGTTCACAACCCAGCCTAGAGAGGAGAAGCAGGCAAAGATATTCCTGACCACACACACCGCCTCCAAAGGAACTCAGGGCTCCCACAGGGCCCATATCTGGGATTTGATTCCAGATGGCCACAAAAATCCCTGCAAACCAGGTCCCCCCAGCCCCCCGCTCTGCCGCACTCCAACCGTCCTGTGCGCTGCCCCTAAGTGGCAAGTCAGATCCCCACCAGCCCTCAGGGGTGCCACTCCATGCCCGGGATTTACATATGGTGACTCCTCTATCCTTGAGACGACCTGGGGAAGGTGTCCTCATCGTCACCGTGTTGCAGAGCAAGAGATGGTGACAAGGATGTTCCAAACACCTGCCCAAGTCACAGCGCAAGTAACCGGCAGAGCTGGGATTCACACCCACACTTTCTGCCTAATTTCCCACGCTTTGAACCGTCTGATCAGGCCACTGCTTTGAATCCCCACTCACTGCTGACGACCAAGGGGGAGGGCCCACATAGCCGCCAGGCTCCGTGGGTCCTTTGGTGATTTAGTTACATTTCCAGCCTCATCTGACCAACTCTTCTCCATCCACCTCCCTCCATCTACATGCTCTCCCTCTACCTCTCCTCCTACGACAGCCTCCACGTCCCCGCTGGCGGGGCGGGGGGGGGGGGTCTCTTCTCCCCACCTTTATGCACCTGGAGTGCCATATTCTTTCCTTTAGTTGACCATTCACGACTTCCTACTAACACCAGGGACGCCCTTCAAGCGTGTGTGTGACCTTCTCCAGCCCCAGCTCCGGCTTTCCCACGACCAGCTCCTGTGTTCCCACAGCTCAGCAAGGCCATGGGGAGACGGTCCGTAACCTCTGGAACTCACGAATGTCTTACGGCAAATCATCAGGGACATTTAAAAAAAAAAAAAAAAAAAAAAGCAAAACCCAAAAACAAACAACAGGGGCTCAGGAGCTTGTCCCCAAATGACTCCTCCGTTCAGTCGCTTAAAAGTGAAGACGAGGCGGTGGCAGATTTATGTGAACTTTTGAAACGCTCTGTCAGGGAATACTTTATCAATTAAGCATTCAAACACCGCAACCACATGAAGGAGAGATCACCCATCTATCTGCTCACCAGCTTGTGGCTTCATGCAACAAGCCTGCTTGGGATTTAAAATCAGC
>NW_024412397.1:14787297-14895427 GCF_014898765.1 Herpailurus yagouaroundi | reverse complement strand
GCTTGGTTTCTCTCTCTCTCAAACATAGACACTTTTTTGAAAATTTAAATATAGGTCTTTCATAACATTTGAAATTCTTAGAAAGCATTTTTAGAATCTTCTAACACCTTGCAGGTAAGCTTGTTTGTTCCGTGAACATCTTAAGCCCGCCATTTCTTTGTAAGGATGACGCGCTAAAGGAAACCCGTCTTCACTATTTCAATTACCACGAAATCCTAGTGTGTAAAATCCACAGACATGGGAAATTTCTAGCCTCAAATTTCAACTGCTAACTATACACACAGCAATGATATAAAGACGAAATAAGAAAGCTTATAAGCATGTGTCTTGAACAGGCCACCATCACAACAGTGACAGTGTAATCAGGACTCACTATAAGCATCTACATTTTCTTTTATTATTACTTTTTAACATTTATTCACCTTTGAGAGACAGAGAGAGACAGAGCATGAGTGGGGGTCCGGGGGAGGAGGGAGGGCAGAGAGAGAGTAAGACCTAGAATCCAAAGCCGGCTCCAGGCTCTGAGCTGTTAGCACAGAGCCTGACATGGGGCTTGAACCCACAAACAGTGGGATCATGACCTGAGCCGAAGTCGGACGCTTACCCGACTGAGTCACCCAGGTGCCCCAAGCATCTGTATTTTCTGATGGAGGCTTGTACACTGAGCTGAATTTAATCCATGGGGAAAAAAAGATGGGCAAGTCTATCAACCCAAGTTGGGCCTCACCACATATCTTGTCATATGGTCTCTCTCCACTGCTCCTAAACCTTGCTCTCTCTTGGAAAGAAATAATTTGGAAGTAAGGAAATACTGTTTTACTGGACCCACGTTTGACACTAATCTCCTGCTTTCAGGATTATAAAGAGGCTAGAGTGGGGGGTGGAGTTGAGAGCACACAGGAACCCTTCGGTGGCCAAATGTCATTTGGGCCCTGACACTGGCCTACACACTCCAAAGAGAAACAGCCTTTACTGATCAGAGTCTGAGGATGGGATTTATTGTCGCAAATACACTCAAGGACGGATTTTAAAAAACACTTCATGTCATGTGTTCTGTCTCCTTGTCTCCCACACAGCTCTTTTCAACTAAGTGGCCTCACCTGCTCTGGTTTTCTTCTACCCAACAGAGAAAGTGCGGAGTGTTCCTTCCGTGTTTCCCGGTCTGTCCCCTCGCCCGTAGGCTCTGCACCGCTGGCTTGCTCCCCCGTTTCAGGAGAGACTTCACAGCCCCACCGTCCGCACTGCTCCCGAGTCCAGGCCGGGGCCTGTGTCTCAGCCAATGACGACCCATCCCCACTCCCTTTAGGTTTTACTCCAGGATGTCACTCTTCTTTCTCCCCCCCCCCCCCTTTTATTTAAGGATGTGGAAAGGAGAGGAGTTCTTGTAAGGTTAACCAAGCAAGAAAAGGACCAAAGTCCTATTTTCCTGCCGGCATGTTTGGAGACCTGACCTCTTCACATCCAAGAAAAAGAAAAGTGAAGCCAAAGCAAGGGGCCAGCTTCATCCAAGGCCAATCGGTCCAGGTACAACGGAGTGTCTCAAGGTCTCCCTGTGTCCGCCCATCCGGCCCTGGTGTTGGTGCTCTCTCTCCTCCCACTACCCCACCCCCATCATACCTGCCCACTCCCTCTCTGCACCTGCGTCCCCGTGGGGCTGGCAAATGCTTGATCCAAGTGATTAGGTGACTGTGTCATCCTTCACGAGGGCGCTCACATTTTAGCAAAGGATCCATGGACACAAAACCCAAAAGGAAAAGAAAAAGGAACTAATTTATAACGAACTGTCTTCATACCAGCTTCAGCCCTCAGACATACCATTTACTTTCTCTGGGCCTGCCTCTGATTCCTACCTCAGACTGCTGTTCTGAGAAGTAAGTAAGTGAACGTATACATAATACTTAAAACAGCACCTGGCACCTTGCAAGGGCTCCATGCACATCACTTATCATCATTAACCATGACCTTCACCATGACCTTCTGAAGTAAGTACTAACCGGTCTCATCTTAAATGAGGACACGGAAGGACTTGCTCAGGATCACAAGGCTGATGAATTAGCAGGGCAGGGATACAGCCCTCAGTCTACCAAGAGACCACAATCCCCCTGCTCTTTTCACCACACCACAAGGAATGAATCTCTAATGGTAAAACCAAAGACACCCTGCAGGCCCATGGGGTAAGATCCCACTGAAAGGGTCCTATGGTTTGCTGATAGTGTACTAGCAGAAGAAAAGGCTGGGCAGCTGGGGTAGACACAGAACGATTCCTGGAGCGTGACCAGGGTTGAACAGCGTGGCACATTCCGTCAGGGCTAACTCAAGGCCCAGCTCTGAAGGGCAGACCTTGGCCTACCAACTTACCTCATTTGGGCTCAGCTTTTCCTGACTATAAAGTGGAACAATTTACTTGGGACGCTGTAAGTTCCTGACATCTGGAGGTGTTCTCAGCGGAAGATAAAACCTCTTACGGGGAAACTCCGTAAAGGGATCCTGCAGCAGGGAAGACAGCAAACCTGGGGATATAAGTTACTTCTAATGTTAGAAACGGGAGGCTTCACAAAACAATAGTCTAGAGATTAACAATGCTTAATAAAAAAAAAAAAAGAAAAAAACCCGCCAGAGCCAAAAATATTACTAATGACCTTGATAATATCTGGTTAAAAGTTCCACATTAACTCTGAGCAGTGTAATTTTTAGCCTCCAAAATATTCCTGAAAACTCACCTATTTCCATTATATTATTACAAATCCATAATTAGGCCCCTTTCCTTTCTGGCTTGCTCTACATTTGAAAAGCATTCACTATTCTACTGACGCGGACTTCCCTCAAAATAACCTCATTATTCTATATTTCCACAATTATGTCATGGATATAATTACTACCATCATGATTTCGGCAGCTATTTGTTGCACTATAATTTCCAGATGAATTTCTGGTATGGAAATAAAATAGCCACAATAAGATAATTAATTACAACTCTATTATGATTACAGCACAGAGTGACCGAAATTAAAACCCTGAAAGTTTTCGTATTTCATCTTTAGTATATTTTCTTTGTAATAGCCGCTGTTTCTTTTTATTGGTACTTTTCCGTAACTACTAAGGCGAAGTCTGGAAAGACCACCGTGTTGTGACGCTCTCAGTTACCAGTGCTGTCACCAATCACACTCAGGGTTTGCAAGCTGCTTTTGCCACTCGACAGCGTAATCTTGACCAAGCTACCAAACCTCCCCGTGTCTCAGTTTGCTCATCCAAAAAATGAGGCTAAACACGGAACCTGCTCCTAAATTATCGTGATAATTAGCTTGGATAACTCACACAGAGCTTTGCAAAATGCTCTGGACACAGTTACCGCCAAGCAAAGTTAGCAGTTACTTCTTTAACTTATAACGTCAATTCAAAGATATTCACTGTTTAAAATTTCACTCCAGGGGCACCTGGCTGGCTCAGTGGGTGGAGCGTGAGACTTGGATCTTGAGGGCGAGAGTTCGAGCCCCACGTTGGGCATAGAGCCTACTTAAAAACAATAAAATAGGGGCAGTTGGGTGGCTCAGTCCATTAAGCGTCAGACTTCAGCGGGGGTCATGATCTCACAGTTGCTGAGTTTGAGCCCTACGTTGGGCTCTCCACTCCGAGCCCACTTCAGGTCTTCTGTCTCCCTTTCTCTCTGCCCCTCCCCCCGCTCGTGGTGCATGCTCTCTCTCTCTCTCTCTCAAAAATAAACAAACATTTAAAAAACCAAAATAAAATTTTATCAAAATGTTGCCATCTTCGTATGTCATCTCCAAATGCCACTGCCATTTGCTTCTTTTTCGGCCAATGTACTAAACTGATTATTCAACCACCACTTATGAACATCAGTCTACCTGACACAGTCTATAAAGTTCCTTCCTTCTCCACAACCCAAAGAAAGCAGACTCATTTTCTGAGACCACGGGACCAGCTAGAGCAGAGCGCAGGGCACCAGATTCGAACTAATCGGCACTGAATACTAGAGTTTTTGAGACTGATGGGGCAGAGATCATACTAGTAAACAAACTCCACAAAAGGAAAAGGAGGCGCCTCTAGGTGGCTCAGTCGGCTAAGCGGCCGACTTCAGCTCGGGTCATGATCTCGCAGTTCGTGAGTTCGAGCCCCACTCGGGCTCTGTGCTGACAGCTCGGAGCCTGGAGCCTGCTTCGGATTCTGTGTCTCCCTCTCTCTCTGCCCCTCCCCGCTCGTGCTCTGTCTCTTTGTTTCTCTCTCAAAAATAAAAAATAAAAAACAAAAGAGGGGTATCTGGGTGGCTCGGTCGGTTAGGTGTCTGACAAAAAAAAAAAAAAAAAAGGAAAAGGAAAAGGAAAGCCTCTCCTGTCCCCAAAAGATTTTCCTCATCTATCTAAACACGAAGCTTTACTCTGTATATTTGTGAGCACTCCACACACTATGCTAAATGAATTTCATCTCATTAATTTAATTTTAGAAATAGAAAAACTAATTTCAGGCCTCTACTACTGTCCTACCCATTTAGGCTCCAAGTATATTTTGGTTCCTGAAAATCTACCCTCAACTTCTTCCATGAAACCGAAGGCCACACTACAGGGCCATTTGCCCCCGTACGATCCCCTTGCTGTTAGTTTCACAGCGCGTTAACTGACCAGAGAGAGAAGAATCAATCAAGACAGTCAATATATCTTCTGAGTAGAATACAAGCTAAGCCAGGGGTGGTAACCGACATATCATACTTCCAATTGCCAATACGAGACTCAACTACCAAGATACAGGACCCCAAAGAGAAAAGAAAACTTCCCAATGATCCAGTCCTTAAGCAACTAGTAGCATTAAGATACCATATCCAAAATAGTGGGGGAGATGTAAGAAAGCGTTAGATCACTGCAGTCTCTAAGGAGATGAAGACCCAGTGAGAGACAGAAGGTTAACAGTTTATATGACAACAGCTTGTGACAACATGGTGGGAAAAAATAAGCCAGGTCCCTGAGATGCAGAGATGCGCGAGGTAGGCACAGCCCTCCCAGAACCCACATCTATCGTCAGTCAGCAGCTGGCCGCCCCCGGGACCTATGCTAGGTCTGCAAGAGGTAGGGAAGCAGCGATGGTCATTTTTGGTAGCGATCATCAGGGATTCAGAAATGGGATTTGAACAGGGTATCAAAGGAAGAGTCAGGATTTGAACAGAAGGACGGAGGAAAAAAGAGAAGGCAAGAATCCTCAAGGAGGCAACGAGAGGAAGGCAGCCTGCGCTTGCCCAGGGGCAGGTGAGTTAGCCGGTTCAGATGAGCCGAGCATCGTCCATCCGGATTCCCAGTATTCCAGGCAGGGCCCCATGTGGACCACTCTTCATGCGCTATTTACATGCATGGAAAAGAGCTCAAATATCTTAAGTCTAGGAGAAATCACAATCAATTCGGGAATAATACATGTAAGTTAAGCTACACTATGACACGAAGTCACTCTTAGTTCTCAATACATGCAAGTATCCTCTGCTCCAGAAAACAAATGTGTTTTCTTTGTTCCCACCTCCCTTTCGACCTACGATCCTTCACAGCCAGCTCGCAGAGGCTCTCTCTCCCACTTGGCAACACGGTTCGACCTCAGACTCACAACGGCCATCTGGATGTGGATTATTCTCAAAGGTACAGCTCTGACCTCTCTTCCAAATGCCGTTTCCAAAGAGAACTCTTGATCTCCTCCAAATCTGGTCTTTTCCATGTAATTTTACAGTTGCTACTGTTATTCACCCAGTACCCCAGACTTGAAAACCCATTCACCTCCCACCTCTCATTGAACCGGTCTCCAAAATTCCACTAAATTTGTCTCTGACATGTCTCTCACATTCGTGCATCCTTTCTGTTCCTGTGGCCCTCTTCCTGGGGTGCAGGTGTTCACTACGTCTTTTCTGGACCCCAGCTGGTCTCCCCAGCTTTGTCTTTTCCAATCCACACTGACTGCTGCCAGATGAAGCTTCCAAAAGCACAGCTTCAAACCCACATGATCCCCAGCCCCCAAACCATCAATGACTTCCAACCAAACAAGTCCCAAAGTCCCCCCTCCCCCCACCTTCCCACCAGCTATTCCAATCCTTTTCTGACCAATCCGGCTCACATCCTCCACGCTGTAGTCATAAAGCATTATCTGGTGTCCGGAAGACAACATCCACGCTCCCCTGTCACCTTGCTGCTGCTGGAATGTCATTCTACCACCCGCACGCCTGGATTACTACCTGCACTTCAAGAGCATCACCTTGCATGAAGCTACGTTAAATCCTTTAGCCAGAGTAATCTCTCCCCTCCGAGTCCCAGTATCACTTCATCCAGTATCACCTGGCACGTGAGTCCCTTGTGTACATGTGTTCTTACCCCGACAGAGGTGACCTCCAAAAGGAACATCTCTGTGTGAAAATAATCAAGCCAACGCGCTACGTTAGTACCCTTCTTACAAGGAAGCATTGTGCCAAGAGTTCTAGAAGACCCAAGAGTATCGGTTGACAGCTCAATTGGGAAATTATGCTCAAACAATGCAAAAATAAAGCAGTCCTATCACTAACTCTTCATAAGCATCATATACAGATGCTTGCTGGATTCATGAAAATACGGAACATCTCAGAGAAAGGGAGTCTCCTGAACAGAATGAAGAATCTGAGGCAGCACACCGCAGTGGCCGACGGCCCAAACTCTGGAGCCATTTGTGGCTGAGTTCTAATCCGCGCTCTGGCATTTACTCACTTTGTGACCTTGGGCAAGTCACGGAGCCTCAGTTTCTTGTCGACAAATTAAAATGGAGATATTAAAAGTACCTTCCCCTTCAGACTGCAGCGAGAATTATGCACACACCTCATACACAACACTCAGAGCCTGACATATAATCAGTGCCATCCATGTAAGTTAGTCTTATTACTGGAAGGCGTTCTCTATGGGGGAAAAACACAAGAATCTGCTATTTGGTAGTTAAGACGCCTAAGAGGATCTCTAACTCGAAAGGGGGCCTCTCCCATCTTAAAATCGTCAATCCGCATTTACTCTACTTCCCGACAGGAATTCTCTGACCGACTGACAGGTAGGGTGAAATTCAGCAGGGGTGGCTCTTTGTACCACAGAGGGGACGCTGTGCAAACAGAGCAGGCACCTCGACCACTGAACCAAACACAAAGCCCTCAGCCACCGCAGGGCTCACCCACAAACAGCCATTGTCTCCCACAAACAACCCCGCTGTTGTCCTCCAGACGGATGCCAAACAAAACCGTCTGACTCACGCATTTTGGTCAGTGGCTCTGTGTAGACACAACCACAGATACAATTAATTGCTGCAAAAGAAATCGAGAACTATGCACTGAATTCTGTCTGATAAGCAAGCTTTTGGGCACCAATCTACAGCATTCGGCTGGACTAAGCGTATACGAGTCCGTTTCAAAGCCCATCGCATCATACAGAGACTTATTAGTTCATGGTGTGGGGAACAGCTGTGGCTGTAGGGTATCAACATCTGTCATTTTTCTCCCCAAAAATGTTACAATGCGTTAGACATAAATTGCCACAAATATCTCAACTTGAGCTTGCATTCCAGACACACATATACAGTGAAGTGAAACCTGCTAGGACATTTGATGTTTTATTACTTTTTACTAAAGTTATTTATAGCTCAACATTCACAGGTCAGAATTACCAGAGTGGTGGAAATAACAAAGTCACATTTATCATTATCTCATTTTCTGACAAAATACAGAAATTAAAAGACTTAAGAGCACTAAGACTGATGCTATACAAGAACAAACAAAAATATCTGTCCCTTTTTCCATGGCTGGAACGTCTGTTTTTACTTACTACCTGGAATATGGGCATGGGCGCTCCAACAAGGTCTCTTCATCCAAATGTCAGGGAAGGTTAGGCAGGGTGGACTGCCTGCCTGAATAAAGCACCCCCAAATCTCACTGGTCTAATGCAATAAATGTTTTCATCACTTCTTCACACTGCATTCCAATGCAGCTTGCTAAGGGAGGTTCTCCTCTACTCAGTCATTCAGGACCCAGGCTTCTTCGATCTCGTGGCTCCATCATACCCTGGGGCCTCACGGTTCTCCCCCACTCTCCCTGCAGCTGGCCTGACGACCAGAAAGATTGCAAATGTCTGGAAACATCTTTGATTGTTACAACGAGGCAATTGGCATCTAGTGGGTAGGGCCCAGGGATGCTACTAAACACCCCACAGTGCACAGGTCAGTCTCCCCACAACAAATAATTATCCAGTCCCAAATATCAATACTGTCGAGATTCTGCTAAGCCTCTAACCAGTCACCAAAATCAAATGACATGTCAATGCTCAGGTCTACCACCATTTTTCATGGAGATACACTCTAATCCATCCCAACAAATCCACATATCAAGTTTGTTCATTCACTTGTTCATCCTTTCATCCATTCATCCAAACTCCTGAACGAGACAAGGTCCCTGCAGTCAGAGAATTCTCAGTGGAGCAGGGAGGTAACCACATACAAAATTATCACACACAGAGGTAAGTGGGATTACAAAGAACAAATGGGAGGGGTGGGCGCCTGGGTGGCTCAGTCGGTTGAGTGTCCGACTCTTGATTTTCAGCTCAGGCCATGATCCCAGGGTCATGGGATCGAGCCCCGTGTGGGCTCTGTGCTGGGCAGGGAGGCTGCTTAAGGTTCTCTCCCCCCTCTCTCTCTAAAATAAAACAAAATAAAAATTAAGAACAAATAGAAGCAAAACTAATTCTTGCTTCTTCCTGAGATAGCTGGAGGAGAATCCGTAAGGCGGTGGAATGAGTAGGAAGTCTTGAAGCAAGCATATACTTACAGCTTTCCATCCAGACATGGTGTTTAGTGGGAAGGGGCAGTGGGGGGACAGGCAGACAAGGCACTCCAGGACAAGGAAACTATATGAACAAAGGAATGGCGATATGAAAGGATATGATCTATTCCCCTTTTGGTGTTGGGCAGAACACTAACCAGGGGAGAAGGGGTTGTAAGAAATGTTTTTTTGTTCAAACAATGTTTCTAGTAACATATTCATGAAAGTCTTAAGCTCCCAGCTACACGCACTGGCTCTCAGTCAAGTGGCCCTTCAAGGAACAATTCACACCACCAAACTACATAGAAACTTGTTAGCACAGGGCAAAGCTCAGATAACAGTCGGAAATCTCACTGAAAATTTCCCAACAGATCCCATCACCGACTCTCCAAACCATGCGGCCTCAAAGTCAACATCAAACTGATTGAGGCAGATGTGAACCCAAATCATCCATCTTGGTTCCCAGAGACAGAACAGCGCAACAGCGCAGCAGTCAGATCTCTTTTTAAATTATATTACACCGAACTCATTTTTTAAAAAAGCGCTAACGCATTTTTTTTTTTTTCAATCCCAAATCTCGGCTGTGAATGCGGCTCCCAGGCTGTGGATCAGAGCACAGAGCACACAAATGCCTAACTCAGCTCTGACATAAACTCACCAGGTGACCTTGGGCAAGACACCTAACTTTCCAGGATCTACCGCCTCTCAGAGAGCATGCTTAAAGCAGTTAGGGCTGTTCCTGGAGCCTATGATAAACATTATCTGTTACCTCTGCTCTATAGGTATCTCCTCCATCCCCCGCCCCCCAACTTTCTTTCAGTTGTCAATCCAAACACTGTGGAATCCAACACAGTCTGGGAAGGGAAGCATCTGATAAACGTCCATGTCATTTCGTAGAACATGCATTATTAATAACAACGTCAATTTGCTTTGGGCAAGATGCTTTTAATTACGAAGCCAATAGCACCATGTAAACAACAGTTGTTCTTGACTTTGCAGCTAAAATTGAGTTTAGAAAATACCACGCTCCTACACAATTATTTACCCCGTTATTTGCTTTAACTCGCCTTTCCTCCCTCAAACTGTTGTCCCTCTCTCTCCTTTTCTCATTTTCGCTGTGATCAGCTCTGGGAAAACAAAGTGTATTTAGTTGTTAAGTACTATAGATTATATCGAGCGACACCAGTCACCTAGCACTAAAAAGCCTCATAAAAGGAAGAAATTTGTTTCTCTACAAGTCAGAATCTCAAAGGAGAAGTTAAACCGAGGGAAGTGAACTCCAGAACCAGAGGAACATCAGCCCGTGCAGAACTGCTTCCTCCTGCAGCGAGAACAACCCACTTCTAGGCTGTTCTAAGTGGACATCCATGTGAAGCCCATTCACCTTTAGAAAGAGTAGCAACAGAATCTAATGGCGATGCCCTTTGCCATGAGTCAAGGACAAGGAGCAAAATGAAAGCCAAGGCAACCAGAGAACCGAGGCCGAATCACATTTACGCTTCCAAATTGATTACCACTGCCTTCCTAATTTACAAGGAATTCTAAACTGTCTGGACAGCATCCGTTTTTCAATTTCCATTCCAGACTAGCCTTGATTCCTGAGGGTGTTATTTTAAGGAGCAACTTAAAGACAGGGTTTGGCGCTCTCCACGGACAGGTTCCACAAATAAGATGTAATAAATCTGGGGGTAAAATCTAACATATTCTTTTTAACTCCTTGGTGAAGGCATTTTTTTTCCTGGCAAATCAAAGACCTCCTTGTAGGAATGAATGACTGAGGTAAGATGCGATTCTCAAATACCTTGTGTATTATTATTTTGACATAACTCAAGATGTGTGAACGATTTGTTTTTGATAGCTCTGACTCCACTGTTGGAAAAAAAAAAAAAAGAGAGCGGGTGATTCTGCAAAGAAACACTAACTCTCTCAACTAATATTTAGCATCCGTGTGTAGAAATAAAGGCAATTTAGAAAACGAATTCTGCTTGCCTGTGAGTTTCCCCTTCCATAGACAAACCATTTACCTTTTTCTCAGGTGAAGCAATAGCCCACGAAGAAATCTAGCTTATCAGGAACATAAATGAATACGATTTCTCAGTGCATGAAGTGATTACACAGGAATCTGAGACGTGAATGTCTAGCAATTGCCCTCAGGTGCTATGTGCATGGGGTTTTTGCAGACCTACCAAGCTAATTACTGTTTCTGGCAATTTGCTGCAGGTCCTAACATCCCCAGATAAATAGTTACACTTCCCAAAAAGAAACAGAACACAAAGGGTTATCACTGGAGGCATCAGCTAAAGACTAGAACAATCTGTGGCTTATCCAAGGGCCTTATCGGTTGCCATCAATCCCAGGTGTTAGTAATGGAGATTCAGGAAGAGGAAATGTCGGCAAATTGGAGCCCAGGCTCCAGCTATCTCCACTCAGTAGAGTGGCCCAGTTCCCTTCCCGCCCCCCAACCCCACCCCCCAAACCCCCACCTTCCCCCACCCCCCCACCCCCCGCTGGAGTGAACAGACTCCTCGGGAAATCTCTCCCTCAACTCTGGGAGGGAAGCACTGGGCACTGTGCACACAAGCACTCCTATCACACTACTGTTATGTTCACAGCATGTGTGCATTCCAGAAGCATCCTTAGCTGCAAACAAAAAGACACGGCAACTCATCAGCTAGCATCACATGGTTCCACCAAGAAGAAAAAAAAAAAAACAGGCAAGAAGAACATAAGCTCATACATAAAAACACGAGTTATCTGCACAACAAAGGAACCCAGAGCAGATCTAGGTGTATGCATTTTCAAATCAGCTGTCAAAGGGCCCAGACTGAAATCCTACAAAGATCAGCAACCCAGCCCTGAACTGGAACCCAGCTCTCAAAGATGAAACTCCACCAGTCCCTCAACAAGTATTTATTGAATGTCAACGGTGCCCCAAGCCCTGTGCAACAACCCTACCAGGCACAGCAAATACCGTGGTTTGTAGAGCATTTTTAAAAGATCCCATTAACTTTACCTTTACGTTGTATAGTCCAGTTTTCCTTCCTGCCTGTGCTAAAGAGATCTCTTCTTTAATAAAGATGGCAATAATAATAATAAAGATCCCATTCCAAAAAAAGATCCATAAATAAAACGACTGACAAAGCCACGCTGGCCTTCTGCAGTCTTATCCTGTCCTGTTCTCTCCTACCTCCTTTCTGAGGATGGCTGCATCTATAACCATGTGAAGTGTCCCCAAAGCCTGCTTCAGGATGCTAAGACAGTCACAGAACCAGGACAGGACCCCTAAGTAGGGTGATTAACTCATCCTAGGTTTCCTGGGGCTGTTCTGGTCTTAAAACAGAAAGTCCCTCAACCTGGGCATCCTCTTAGTCCTGGCCAAGCTGAGTCACTGTGTCATCCTACATCCCAGGAAACCAGACCCTAGGAAACCAGACCCTCGCTTTGCCTGGGAGGAGCGAGGCCACAGGAGGGGTGTCTGGGAAAGTCTGAGTTCCCTGCAGGTGGTCTCACAGCCTCCCTGCTTCCTCCAGCTTCCTCCTGAGAAGGCCTATCCTTTTAAACCCCACATCATTTAAGCAAAGCTTTACAGAGACTCTCCAATGACAAGACTCCAATGACATGACATACAAAGCAAATCCTCATAAAAATGCCAAAGGCCGTAGTTACTTAGATGTGGTTATCCTCTTGGCTGGTTAACGAGCTTCTTCAGTTCAGAGCGCAACTATTCATCCTGAGATTTCCAGAACTGAACACCAAGACTGGTGGATGGTAGATGCTAAATAAAACAGACATTAATAATAGCCGCCATTATGTAGTGTTTACAATGCACAGGGAAACACGCTAAGCACCTTATGTAAATGATCTGACTTACTCTTAAATAAGTCAATGAGACTGACTGCCCCTCCATTTTCCAGATGAAGAAACCAAGGCCCAGTCAGACCTTATTTACTCAAAGTCATTACAGCACAGCCAACACTTGAACCCAAATCCATCTTGCTTCAAAAATTCCATGGTTTTAATCACTTAACTAAATTAGGATCAAGTAAGGTGGGTATGGATGGTAAGGGATCAAGAATTGAGAGAGAAGAGTATCAGATGCATTTGGTTTATTCTGTCCCCTGTTAGCTTTACCATTACAAAAAATACAAGGCAGAAAACCAAATTGATTACAAGTTTGTACCTTAAGCTAAGGAAAGGCAAGGATTTTACTTAGAATTGTACAGAATTGTGCCCAGCAAATGGCAGGCACTGAGTATTTGAATAAAATTAATATACACAATTTTATATCTAACATGGAGTTTAGTCACTGATTTTCATGCCCAGGTGCCCTGGGTGGCTCAGTCAGTTAAATGTCTGACTTCGGCTCAGATCGTGGTCTCGCGGTCCATGAGTTCGAGCCCCGTATCGGGCTCTTTGCGGACAGCTCAGAGCCTAGAGCCTGTTTCAGATTCTGTGTCTCCCTCTCTCTCTCTGCCCTTCCCCCACTCACGCTGTGTCTGTCTCTGAGAAATGAATAAACCTTACAAAAAAAATTTAAGTCACTGATTCTCAGTGTTTCAAATGCCATTTTACCCATCACCAGAGGTGAATAGATGGATTCCTACCTTCGGTTTCTTACATGTTAGCCTGATGAAGTAGGACTGGATGGACAAGTTCTTGCCCCAGATAAGGATGGCTCTCTACCTGTATGGTTGAATTAGCTATTATTCACTTAAAATGACCATAATCCTTATGTCTCATGCAACAAAGGGGCAAATTCTCTAAACAAGGTACAGAGATCTATCCACGTTTTTCTCCAACCCCTTTTAACCTGCAAGGAAGCAGTTTACAAACCCATCCCAGAGCAACACAACTGGAAGAGAATATCACACCAAACACTTTGTTTTTGAGACATTTATCTCTGCTCCATTCATTATCCCTCAAACTGAGAACATTATTTTCACGTCAATGTATTCCTGGCCATTTTCTTCAAGCAGCTGAACACATTTCCTCTTTCATAATAACGCTATCCATGATGATCAAGCATTCCAAGTGTTAAACCAAAGTTTCTATCATGTGAATGAGTATTCCAAAATCAAAAGAGGCGAGGCAAACCAGAGGTCCATCACGAAGGCATTTATGGCTTAAAGCTCATTACAAAGGGAGACATGGTAGTCAGTTGTGGGCAACTGTCACCCGCTAAGATTCAACCCAAACAGCAGTCTGTTTCTTGAGATTGTGGGGTGGCCTTGAGATTATGGGATGTAAAGTTCTAACACGGCTTGCTATATGTCACAAAGGAGAAGACATTTTTGTTTGTTTTGTTACTGTTTTGGAAGAAGCAGACAAACTAAAATCAAAAAACAGACTACCAATAACGATTCATTTTCTTAGAATGATGACCCTCAGTGAGAATGTTCACTTCCCAACCACTGAGATGTACAATGCAGCCTGGCAACTCTAATTTGATTCGATATTTAATCATTATTAATGCAAGTAGGGGAAGCTCTTAAAAAGAAGTTTTCTTCTTCTTAACTTCCCGTAGGTCTATGACCAAAAACATCCATAATTCCTTTATCACAGTGGGTCGAAATCATTTCTGTGCTGTCAAAGATTCATCAATGACTGAGTATTTATTGAGCCCTTATGCTGTATGCACATGGTGGGGAATACAAAATAGGTTCAAACCTCATCCAGTGTTCATCTCTGAGGAGCCTGCAAGAGAAAGGAGATCTTGCTGGTTTCAGTCCCTACATCCACCAGCTCGAAGGTCCCCCTGGAGGAAGCCAGATCCCTCACCCTTCCCCCCAGCTGAGCAGAGCCTGGAAAAGTCCCATTCCCATCCTGGGACATCGTTTCACTGTATCTCCCTTTACGTGAAGTAGCTTGAGTGGGTTTCCGTTCCTTGCAATTAAACAGAAAGAAAAAGACACCTCAATCTCAGGTGATAATTCAAGACAATCTATGATAAGTGCCCTTTGTGGAACGAATGAATGAATGTTGAATGAAATGAGAGATGTAGGCAATTTTGTCAGAGAACCTGGAAGAAGTGAAGGATTGCGATGGGCTAAGGAGACAGACTTAAATTTTTTAGAAGAGTTAAGAGCCAGTCACACCTTCAATGACAGAGTATAGGGAGAGGACATTGCAGGCTATGGAATATTCCAGAATTTTAAAACAGGCTATGCAAAGCATTTGGGGGGAATAGTGTGTTAACCATCCAGCTAGTGTGGCATTTTCAAGTCAGGCAGAGCCAAAGTCAGGGATGGACATGAAGTCTGGGGTCTAGGTGGGGAAAACTTTAAAGGGAAGACTAAAAAAATAGGAACTTCGTCCCCAAAAAGCAGAAGCCACTGAAAGCCATTCCGTATTAAGCAAGGGAATGAACAATTAAAACGGCCTACTGTCCTGAGGGTATCAGCATTTTGTAATATGGATTGGGGTGGAAAAGCCAGGAGGTAAGGGTACCCACTCTTACAGTCCAGAGAAATGAGTTCCCCGTCTGGGATATGGCGGTGGGGACAGAAATTAAGGGAGACAGGGGATCTGTCAGTAAGGAGACATCTAAATTCATCTGTTAATCAGCAGAACTTCAATATTAATAAGAATACTCCCTATTTTCACACTTATCTGTCCAAGCTTTTGCCAAAACCTCATCAATGCTGATAGAACCTCAGGGAGGAGTGTATTAAGTGTGGTTATCTGGATTTATAAATGGAAGGTGAATCAGAAAACACCAGGACAGAGCACGGCCCTCCAAGATTCCACCTCATCTTGACTTTGCCTCCACCAGAGGCTCGTCTGCATTTGATCAATACCTTCCCCGCAAGCAGTCTGATAGCCCAGGAAGCCTGTGTGATGTCAGAATAACTTTTATCATGCGAAATGTTTGCAGTGAGTGTTAGGTACGCAGGAATTAATAAATCCAGTGGCAAAGAAGGCATCCTGTCCTACTCATGCTCTCCGCTCCCAGTAGATCACAAGGAGCCCCCCCCCCCCCCGACCCCACCCCACGATTCTATAAAAAATGCACTCCAAGTCTCAGCAGCCATACAGGGTCCGGGCCAGAAAACCCACAGGCCTCGACGACCACCCAAAGGAGAAACGAGTCGCACACACTGCTGGCCTTACGTCTTACGATGACAGTGGGTCATCCAGAAAAAAAAAAAGAAAAAATCCTTAAACATCAAACAAGGACTTATTTTATCCGAAGGAGATTTCAACCGCGAAGGCGGGCTCCTTGGAACACCTCGTGGCTCACCAAGCCAGGGGTGGGGGAGCAGGAAGATCAACGCCTTCCTCCCTTTCGCTTTGTCCACCACACCTTTGGGACGGGTAGCGCTAGGAGCCACCTCCACTCCGCAAGTGTCCTCCACCTGGACGGCCGCCTTCGTCGTGCAATTACAGCGGCGGGTGCTCAAGAGGCCAAACAAAATACAGACGTGTGTTTTGGAGCTTCCTAAATATATTTCGAGCCTAGCCTCTCAGGGCCTCATTTCCCCTCCTGCTAGGTCTGCGCCTCGCCCTCAGCCCAGCCCCCACGCACCCCGACTTGGCTCCTGGAGGTCCCGGATGGGCTATATTTGGTTCTCCCTGCTGGTTTCTCCGCCACTCATTTCCCACTTTCCCTCCGTTTGGAGGCAATAGTTTGTCACCCCAGGGAAGCAGAGGGTAACCTCTGCATTATGAGGCTAACACTGATGTCCTCTAGCCTCTGTGACTCAGGGGCCAGCAGGCATTTTACCGGATCGCCTGTCTGGGGAGAGCTGTCTTTATAGAAATGACTTCAGCAAGGTGATTACTGAGCCAGAAGCAATACCATTTTGTTAAATTCCACGCTTATGCCGCAGGTACTTATCACATCCTAAAAATTCTAATCAATGCATGCATTTATCACAACACCAACAAAGGCATTTAAGGAACCGGTGCGTCCTACAGCAAACTCTCTCTACCAGCCACCAACTGCTTAATCCACAGCCCCTTGCAATGCCTGCCCCTCAGCACCCAACCATTTGGAGGGACAGCATGGTGAGGAAGGCTTTAAAACTGACCACCTTCGTTGTCAACATTGTCAATATGGTTGCTGATGGAAGCACGAATGTGCCAGAACCCAACCCGGTGTTCTGCTGGTCCCGTGACCAGAAAACAGCACATATCCGAAGTGCCTTTTCTAAACATTGGAGTCACAAGGGGGTGACCCCAGGCCGCCCTACACACATGCCTGCCCCCTCGAAATCTTAGTTGTGGCCCTTATTAGGCCCACGACCACTCCTTCTCTACCCCAGGCTGTTCCAGACAAACTCAGGAAGTCTTAGACAAGAGGCAGATGGTGAGGGAGAGAAAGTCTGTAAGTAACAGCTCTCTATTACATAATGCTAAACACAGAACCTCCTAGAACTAGCCCTGGAACTACCTCCTGGCCTATCGCTTCAGAATAAACAACTACTCAAAACAGGCAACAAGAGAGAACACTGTAATTTTTTATTTGATGATCAATGGACCATCACATTAGTATATATAACACCAACATATCAGTAAATACCATGGTGGGGCAGGACCAAATTCCTTAAGATATTTATTATTCATTCATCGCACTGGCACTCGTAAACACCCAACGTCTACAAAGCATGAGCTAGCCCCACAGGAACACACTTCATAACCTCATCTAGGCCACACCACCTGCGGAGGTCATGAGAGAGGCTCACCTATATCCAGCTGTCCCTTCTGCAGGGAGAGAAATATTGAATTGGGGTTTAAATGGCATCATAGGACTAATTGTGGCCAAAGCAACAGAAGTCACTTGTGGGTGACGTGGGTGTCGTGAATACAGACAGCAAGATCCTCCAGTTTCCTTTCCCACACTGCAGGGACCTCACACACACACTCAGGGTCACACCTCCATCACTTTGGGTCCTAGAGGGACCATGACGAGCAGGTCCCACCTGCTGACCACACAGGACACATCGTATGGGAGAGAAAGAAATCTGTATTTAGCCAGAGATTTGGAGGTGATTTCTTACTGCAACATAACCTAACCTACATTGCCAATACGTCGCTGTTTATAAAAGACAGATTATATAGGCAAAAGTGCCTCCCCGCTCCCACCAACTGTTTCCTAAATCAGATAATACAAAAAAGCAGGGTTTGTTTCAAAATTCAAGTAATTCTTTGAAGAGTAGAGGGTGCAGACAGGATAGACAGGTTCAAGCAACTCTGAGGGAATAAAGAATGAAACGGAACGACCTTTCAACAATGCTGAAATCTAAACATTCACGTGGAATTTAGCTGAAGAGCTGAAGAAAAGGTCACCTTCGGACAACAGGTCCGGTCACTTATGAAGTAGTGATCTCCCCAATGAAAGAGGCATTCAATGATCATAGTCCCTCAGCAGTCCAATACCGCCCTTTGTTCCTCTCTCTCTAGCTTCCTTTGAATTTAATCAGAATCAGGTCTCTGAGAAGCTCCCTGAAGGTGGTTCATTTTTATGTCTCCAGACACCCCACGCCCCCACCCCTTGGCATCTTTCACAGTCTATGATCTATCAGGTGCTTGATAAACATCTGCTGAATGAATTAAATGAACACTGTAGAAAGGACTCGGGCACTGGACGCAAAGGTTGGTCCGATAACCTTCTAGGGCTCCCCCAGCCTACAGCTAAACACTACTGCAGACATCTGGGGGTGGGGAGCCTCCACCTACAAAAAGAAAAACCAAAATAAGCATCAATACAACACTTTATTATGATTTGTTACCGCACACCGTTTAAAACCACAGGAAACCTAACACTGCACTATGGCTATCTTTGTTCTTGGACGTGCATTTACATGTGCAGGCAACTGGTCTTCCCATGGGGAATTTTGTGTGTGAGGTATTTATTTTTTCTATTAAAAAAAAAAAACCACACCCTTTGTTTCTATTGCATTATTAACACTCCCTATTATCCCATCACGTGGCTTTTCCTCTTGCTGGAACACAGCACACACCCTGCATTATTGCTGACATTAAAATTACTTGTCAAAGTACCTCTATCCTAACACCATTACAAACCTGATCTTCCCAAAGCGGTGGCCTTTGTTCTAGCTGAGACCAGATAACTCCTTCACCTCTCCCAGGGATTCCTGGATGCTCTGAGTATAGGGCTCAATGCCAGTGCCACTCCTGTTTTTTCAAAGTCCCCTTTCAAAACACAACTACCCTAGAGGTGAATGACACATGTTTCAAGTTTTTCAATTTTATCTTTCTGTGGGTTTGGGGGCGGAAATGGTGACGAGAGAGTCTGCCATAGCCACGGCACTCCTGTGGCTGCAGTGCAAGAAGACAGAGCACCAGGAGCCCGTGGCCCTCCGCAATCGCTTCTCCCAGCAAGATAAACCTTGAGTCCACCCCCATCACCATTCTTATTCTCTGCTCCTCGTGCAGGATGCCAGGACTCTGCCCTCTAGGAGACAATGCCAGTGCCAAGGTGTCCTGGTATGTCTGAAGGTTACCTTTTCATGGAGCTCTATCGAGATAACCCCAGATTTCGTTAGCTCGACATCAAAGCAGAACTATCCTTGGAAAGAAAGGTACCGGCCAGAGTTTTTGGAAAAGCACCAACAACCTAAAGATAAAATGCAGACCGAGAGCCTAATGGTTCATGGCTATGTAAATGGAAACTTAACTAATGCTCCCGGCTCTCTGTTCTCTTTCTGCTCCCCCAACTGCCCTCCCTTCCACCTCCCAGTTAACTTACTGCTGGCATGTCCCTCCTGATATTGCAAACACTATTACAATGAAGGCTTGGAGGAGAGACATTATTTCGTAAGAAGGTTACTACATCTGACCAATGCCCTAATTGAGCACTGGTCAAATTTATAATCGGCCTTCCAGCCATACCTTTTCAACAAGCGATATCCATTACCAGACTGGAGCCAAAATGTATCACTACAGATAAGAAAGCAGGCATATATCCAAACCCCACATTCAGACACAACTGTCTATGTATCGATTATATCAAAATTCCCATCAGTAGAAACCCGGTGGAATTTATTCGACCCCAAACGCACCCTGCCCTCAATGACTTTTTCAAAAGGAAGGTTTCAAGTCATTTGCAATTTCCTTCTCAGACCCAGGAGTTTCAGCAGCCCCCAGGCTCCTCGACACAGACAGCAAAGGAATGGATGCAGAAACCACCCAAACAGCCCCGTGCAAACACTGCTGGCCCAAATGACCCAGAGACACCCAGGCGGCTACCCAGACTACTGGGGGTTACCTGCATCTGTCACCGAGTCCCTTTCACCCCCTTCTGCATGATGACATCAAGTGGAAACGGTACGCGTTTGGGAGGCAAGAGGCTGACAAGCAGGAAGCACAATTGAGCCTGAGCTTTGTTCAGCCTGCAGTGAAATACATGCAGTAAGGGTTAGATACGCGCAGCAGAGAAAGAAATCCGAGCACCCTCCCCGGCCAGCGGCGGTGGAGTGGGTGCACCGGGAGGTGGAGGAAGGCGGCGGAGGCGTGGAGCGCCCGCCAGCCGCGGAGGGGGCGTAACGCTCCCTAATTGTCTCTACAGGATAAATACCCCCCTCCCCCCACTCCGCTGCAGTCTCCCCCGCCCCCAAGTTCCCCGGTGGTACAGCTTCTACCAGCAACCGTAACCCCTCAAAAGGAAAGAAAGACGAGAAGGCGTAGAATAACATCTTGGGGCAAACACACACTAGCAAAATATACTAGTAAACCAGGTTATATGGGAATGCGGGGCGCCCGGTCACCCGCCCAGACACACACACACACACACAGCGGCGCTGCATTCACAAGCATCCTTTCTTTCGCCCCTGTCCGCCACCTCATCAAGTCACTGTCACTCTGTTCAGCCGATTTCTCTACTCTTTCCAAAACCTTGCAGCGCTCCCCCCGCCCCACCCCCACCCTAGGCGGGCTCGCGGACGGCCGCCTCGCGTGCAGCGTCCCACGCGTCCAGCCTGCTTTGTCCTGCCGCTGCCGTTCCAGGAGCAGGCGCCCCAGGCACGTGGGTCCGCACAAAAGACCCCCCCAACATCTGGCCCGCCACTGCTCCCTCTCCTCCCGAGAGGGGCTCCGGGGCGGCGGAGTGGCGCGCGAGGGCAACTTCTGGGGGGTGGAGAAGGCGCTCGCTAGGGGACCATCCCGGGGCGCGTGCGGGGTGGGGGCGCCGCTGGGGCGCGCGCGCACGTGCACCCTCAGGGGCGCGCGCGGCGCGAGCACGAGACGCGCTCCCTCGGACCGGAGCTCCAGGGGGCATCCGAGGACTCCGAGGAGCCGCCGACAGCGCCGCTCCCCCGCCCCAGCCGCCAGCCCAACTCCGCCAGCGCTCCGGAGACACGCAACTCCAGGGACCCCGTCCCCGGCGCCCGGGGGCCGCCCCGCTGTGGCCCGCGCTCCCCTTCCCGGGACCCCTGCGGCCCGACTCCCCCCATCCACTGTGCAAAAGGCGCCCCCCGACACACCAGGCGGCGGCTCCCCTTCCCCGCTTCCCGGGCTCCGGGCGCGGCCGCCGTGGGGGCGAAGACATCCAACCCTTCGCGCCCCTCTCGCCGCCCCCGACCCGGGAGGGCCAGAGCAGAGAAACAAACCGAAAGTCACCGACCTCTCTCCGCAGCGGGCTCGGGCGCTCCCTACAGAGGCGGCGGCGGCGGTAGCGGTAGCATCGCGGGGTGGTCCCGGCGCGCCCGCCACCCGCTCCGCCAGACGCGCGCAGCGGCAGGCTGCGGGGCGGGCGCGGGGGGCGCGGCGTCGGCGCCCGCAGCCCCTGCCCCCGGCTCGACCCTGCGGGAGGCGCCCCACCTGCCCGTCGCCCTCGGCGCTCCCGGTCGGACACCGCCGCCAGGCGCTCGGCTCCGAGCGGGAGCTTTTTGTGTCACCGCCCAGACCCAGGCACCGAAGGGGGTGGGGGCGGGAGGCCGGGCTCCGCTCCCCGCGGCACCGCCCCTCCCCGGCGGCTCCACCTCCTCCGACACCTCCCCCCGCCCTCCACGCCCCCGCGGCGGCGGGTCCGGGACGTGCGTCTGTCAGTCCGGCCTGCCACACCTACACCCCGAGCGCGGAGCTGCCCACGCTGGCTCGCGCGCTCCCTTGGCCACGCCCCAAGTGCCCAACCTCGGCCGGGACCTCGGCGTTGTCTTTCCCCTCCGCGCACTGGGCGGGGGCGACCTGGGCGACGATCAGGTGTGAAGAGGCCGAGTTCAGCCGGCTCCAGAGCGGAGCCCCAGAGGTGGGGGCAGAGGCTGGCGGGGACAAATGTGCGGCTGGCGACCGAGGGACTGGAATCCGCGTCACCTCAGATACTTTTGGGCTGCCCCTAAAAGTTCACGTAATCCAAGCAGGGAGGGGTCCTGCTTTTGTGGAGTGGAGGACGCGTCCGGAGAGGCCGGAACAGATAACACCCCACCCCACCCCACCCCCCCACACACACATCACCGCCTCGCTCCCTGGGAGGGGGTCGGGGAGTAGGAAAGAGGCAGGTGCAAGTCCTGAGGGTTATATGGCAGGTGCGACCCACCGGGGCCCACCTTATTCTCCACCTTGAAACCCTGCTTAGAATGACTACTTCCTCCAAGGAAATGTAAAGACCTGGTCTCTTGCCTCTTGCTGTGACTGCAAAATTGGGGAATGAAGGAGGGGGGAGTCGCCCGTAGAGGAGGGTATCCGTGCTCTTTTTAAAGGATTTCTATGCAGAATGAAGATCCAAAACTCTATTCTATGACTCCGGTAAAGATAAGCCTTGACCATCCTGCCCGGATCTTCAGCACCAGGGCGTTACTGAATCCATCAACAGAGCATATGCAGCCTTTCCACTCCTGCTGGAGTGGAGCTGTCTTTCTGTCCTACTGTCTTGTCCACAAAGAAAGAACTCCCATGCTAACCTTTGCCAAAAGCTCATTGAAGTGCTTCTCCCAAGGAAAGGAAACCCTGTGAACCAACGAGGGGGCCCTGTATGACCTACTAAAATTCAAAATGTACTCAATCGACCCTCCTTGTTCCACGAGTAAAACCTGTTAATGGTCTTTCCAAATGTGTTGTCACTAAGCACATACAGAAATCAGTCACCCAGGGACAGGTTTATAGCTCGATGGCTGTCAGTTCTCTCCTAACTAAAGCGTTCATTTGGCTACTACCCCTTTTCCCTTCGTTCCCTGAAGTTCCTCGCTGCACCTGGCAGGAGTGAAAACTAGATGGGGGCTTTATAAGCCTCAGGTATTCTTGAAGCAGACTTTAGGAGTCTTTATTTTCGGCCTCAATTTCAGGGCAGAAAAAAAAAAAAAAGGTTTTTTTCAATGAGATGCTAACGAGAGTATTGAAATCTCTGATGGTGACCAGGAGCTTGGAATAGGATGGTAAGTTATCACACCCAAATATTTTACCGGGAAAGTTTAGCCTATAAATATTATGATTATACACGAGGGTCTTTAAAGCCTACTTTTAAGAAGCTAATTTCAGGGACCAGTAATTATTCCAAAATATTTAAACTCTTCTTTCAGCTGCTTTCAAAACAACCCCTTGGGAGGATTCGAGCATTCGGCGTGGTGTGGGGTCACTTGCGTCCTTACTCATTCATTCCCGCTGGCTGGCATTTTAATTCACTCGACATCATGGGTGTTCTGCCTTCTGTCCAGTCTTGTGAAGCTGTCACGTAGAGAAGGTTAATTAACTGGGGCAGACTGGGATAGGCCAGTTCTAAGACTAGTTGGGGGCAGCCCCCCGGGGAAGGCAGCAACCGTTTGAGTCAGGGGAGGAACAGGCAGCGACACGTCTGAGCAGAGTGTTCAGTGAGGCCGGTCCAGGAGCAAGGCGGCCACGGCCGGGCAGGGTTCGGAGCTGCAAGCTGGCGGGCAGCGTGGTCAAAGCTTCTGGCCTCACATGCCAGACGGAGACACCCATCAGGATGGGCGCTGGTCCTGAGGAACAACATAAAGATCAGACATTCATGAGTTCACTGGACAGTATTCTTTTTTTTTTTTTAATGTTTTTATTTTATTTTTGAGAGAGAGAGCATGAGGAGGGGAGGTGCAGAGAGACAGAGGGAGACCCAGAATCCAAAGCAGGCTCCAGGCTCTGAGCTGTCAGCACAGAGTCTGACATGGGGCTCGAACTCACAGACGGTGAGATCATGGCCTGAGCCGAAGTCGGACACTTAACCGACTGAGCCACCCAGGCGCCCCTGGACAGATATTCTTTGAGTACGGACTAGGATCAGGAGAGAGAAGAAAACAGACCCGAATCACTGCCCTCACAGGACACACGCTCAAACAGAGAAAGCAGAGAATATACAGCCTAACAAATAAGTAAAATAAATTGCACATTGGAGGGTGAAAAGGCAAAGGGAGGAGCAGGAGAGGGGGTGATGAAGTCTCTGTGTGGGAAGAAATCTGAAATTTTAGTTCAGGGGCCAGGGAGGGCCCTTCGAGGAGCTCACTGCAGGAAGTGAGGGAGCTGGGCAGGCAGTGAGCCCTTATCAGACAGCGCCCAAGAGATGGGTCTGTACTTCCCACGGGCAAAGGTCGGGAGACCAGGACTGGGTCACAAGGTCAGTCAGACTGGTAACATTGACTGATGCTTAGTCACCTGAGGTTGAACTAAAGCTGTTTAAATCCTGACAGGGATGAGCTTTTATTCATCTTTATACTCGCAGCATTGAGCACAGGTACCCAACAAGTGTTTATTGGCCTGAGCCCTTAAGTCTCTGAGACAAATGTGACCCCACAACCCCAAAGACACCCCTTCTATGGGGGATGATGTCTTCCACAGAAGAATGTGATGATGTCTTTTCATGGATTTTGTGACTGTCTTCCTGTTCTTTGAGGGCAGGGATTATCTTTCACCTTCTACCCGGAGCACCTAACACATGAAGAGGGCAGAAGAGAAGGAAGGAAGCAGGGGGAGGAGAAGAGAAAGAAAGAGGGGAATCAGGACAAGGAACAAGCAAACCCTGCTGGATGCTTACAACCCCGAAAGATCTTAATCCAGCCCAACAGTGAAGGTGAGTTGTCTAACACGTATGAGTTTTACATGTCAAAACTGCATCTTGAAACCGAATCACGGTAATAGTTGCACACTTAAAAACAAGTGGATTCAGGGGTGCCTGGGTGGCTCAGTCGGTTAAGCGTCCAACTTTGGCTCAGGTCATGATCTCACAGCTCATGGGTTCGAGCCCCACGTCAGGCTCTGCACTGACAGCGTGGAGCCTGCTTCAGATTCCGTGTCTCCCTCTCTCTCTGCCTCTCCCCTGCTCGCACTCTGTCTCTGTCTCTCTCTGCCAAAACTAAATAAACATTTAAAAAAATGTTAAACCAAGTGGATTTCATGGTATGTATATTATACCTCAGTAGAGTTGTTTGGAAACATCGAAGAAGCACCCCGCAGTCAGCCAGCTTTCACATGCTGTCAGTGATGAGCGAAGGAGCCATATTTAACCAAACACATTATCATCCGTCCTGATAGATAATTAAACCAAAGTGATTTGTGTGAAATAGCAGAAACTGTATTTTTGGTCTCTGCCCCCGGTTCCTGGCACAGAGCTCCTGAAACCCTTGTAATTTTCTAAGTGATAAAGGCACCAGGAGCATCTTTTGTTCTAATATTTGGCCTTCGCCCCCAGTTGCTGATGCCGAGTTCCTAAACCCCTGAGGATTCCCAGGGTGATAGGAATGTCTTTTGTTCTAATGCAGTGACTCTTGGTGGGCTCCTGGCTGAGTGCTGGTCACCCAAAAGTCCAAGCCATGAGGAGAAGCTTGGAATTTTCAGCCCCACATCCCCTTCTCCAGGGAGGGGAGAGAAGCTGGAAATGGATTTAACTATTGAGTAGGTCTATGTGATGAAGTGTCCATGAAAGTCCCCAAAGCAGAGTTTGGAAAGCTCCTAGGTTGGTGAGTATGAAGAAGTCGGGGGTGGGGGGCGGGGGAGAGGAGCACCCAGAGAAGGCATGGAAACTCCCAGCGCCTTCCCACCTACCTTCTGCTTCACATCTCTTCTATTTGGATGGTCATCTGTATCCTTTATTATATCCTTTTATGATAAACTGATAAACAGTAAGTAAACTGTTTCCCTGAGTTCTGTGAGCCACTCTAGCAAATTAATTGAAACTGAGGAGGAAGTGATGGGCCATAAACGTCTGCTTTATGGCCCACCGGTGGTCAGGTGTTCAGGTGACCACATGGAATTGCGATTGGGAGACAGGGCAGCAGGCTTGTGGGACTGAACCTTCGACCTGTGGGATCTGGCTGTATCTCCAGTGTGAGAATGGAGTTGACTTGTAGGACACCCAGCTGGTGTCACAGAGAATTGCCTGTGGGGGAAAAAAAACCCCATACCTTTGGTGACCAGAAGTGTCAGAAATACAGTGGTCTGTGTGAAAGTAAGGGAAGAAGAGTGACTTTTTCTCACTCAATTTGCAAATTTACTTTTCCCTTATGGGATATTTGCCACTTTAGGGCATATATAATCCTTTTAAGAGTCTAAAAAAGTTGTCTTAAACGATAGATAGTCTAGATAAAGTTTACCGATAATGATTGCTAAAGAGGGTGCACATTTCAAAACTGGTTTTTATTTGGGGGCCCTACTGAAGCCAATTCCGACAGACTAATTATTCTGATAAGGTATACCAAGTGAGAAAGGTACTCTATTGGATACATTGTTAAATCTCTTAGCTACTTACAGCCAGGTACTCTGGATCTAAGGACAATGAGACCTCTCGGGAACAAAATACTAAAGTATTCTGGAAACCCCATAGGACCTTCGAGGAACTACATCTAGATCACTTTTCTAAAAGTGGTGATGGATTGAACAAAGACAACTCATTGTTTTTTAGCCTCATCTTTGATAGGTACAGCAGACATTATAGAGCAGCTGTCTAGAGTTATGTGAGCATAGTCAGGGTAATAGTCAACATGTTTAACCAGCTGTAGGCCTAGGCATCCACCAATTTGTTTGGACGATGACCATCAACAATATAGCCATTTGGTGCGTCCTGGCTGAATGTCAGCCTTAGACTATGATACCAAAGTCCTCTAGGCACCCCCCTCAACAGCAGGTGTCTGCTGTGTTCTCATCACATTTGTACAGTTTGGGGTTGAGCAAGATCCTCATATCCACCGGTCAGTTGCTAATGTCTGCTCTAAGTACAGTAGAGGGAAATCATTATAAACTGAATTCCTTATACTGTACCATCAACATGAGACACTGTTCTCACTACCTAATGGGCTGGAAGGACCACATCCGATCGCCCAGGGAAGATTTGGACTATGCAGCTCCTTTCTTACCCGCTGTCCCTCCCCTCCATCATCTGTCCTATTCTCTTTTCATCCATTTGTTCACCCATGCCCGTCAATCACGGTCCTCCCTATCTTTCCTTTCCATCGGCTGTCAGGTTCCTGGAACCCACTGATCTCCCCTCGGCTAACCTGCTGATCCGGCTGCCGGATGGCACAGTGGTGCAGCTCTGAGACAGGAGAAAAGGAAAACAACAACAAGGAGGTTCCACCACCATTGTTCAGACCCAAGTCTGCATCTACCACTTTGCCCTACTGGTCCACGAAGCTGGCTCCAGTCCTTCGGCAATGCATCCTTCCATACTCCATTCCTAGCCTGCATCTTACTCAAGCTGACCTGGCACCCCTTTACCCGACCCAGGCCCAGACCCAGCTTCACCCGCCCCTTCTCCCCACTGTCTCCCCTCTGAGCCACAGTCATTCTGAGCTGCAATCTCTCCAACAGGAAGGAAGCAAACATCTGTTTTAGGCCCTTCTGGATCCCAAGGGTCAAATCAGGGCACCCTCTAGTGGTCAGGAGGAGAGATGTCAACCTCTGGTCTGCATCACCTAGAGGTCAGACCCCTGTAGGGGCCAGGATAGCGCAATGCTGAATAGGCTATTCTCTATATGCTTTCTACTCTTTTTGCTTTAATGTCTTTCCTCTTGATTCTCACCCTCCCCGTGGGTGGAGTGCACTGGGAAGGGAGATGGAGTCAAGCACCCTCCACTCCATTCCCAACCTTTCTGCTTCACCGTTGTCCACAGCGGTTTGCACGTTCTCATATTTGGCTGTTCTAAAGAACCCAAATTATTCTGCTACAGGGCAAGAGAACCATCAAGTCCAAAATCAGTAAAGGATAACTTGCTTTTTGTTGGTGAACAGTAACTGGGCCTGTGTACCAGATAATGTTGCTGACCATAACCTACAGTATTTCATCCTCCCAAGTATGATGTAGAAGTAGTATGATCACCCCCACTTTACAGACAAGGAGACTGATGCCTACACCACTGACATACCTTGCCCAATAAGACAGGACCGGTAAATGGTGAATACAAACTTGACCCAGGTCTACCAAACCCAAAGCACTTCCCCTGACTATCTGCACCAAGATTTCTGCCGTGGACCACAGTCTCCAGGCAATTCCACTGCATTTGGCTGAAATGCATCTCAGCCTCTTCCAAGCTGCTCCTGTTGTAGCCCACGGTCAGCAAGTGGCTTCTAAGCCTGACACAGTGGCTCATAGTACTTCAGGGCCCCAAATCATCCCCAGATTTCAAGTGGATCTGTTCTTCCCTCTCCTCACCCTCACCCTTTGTTTGAACCTTATGCAGCTATGTGACCATTTATAATTGTCAATCCCCAAAGGTTTGGTGCTTTCAAGTTTACAAGGCTGTCTACATCTCTGTCTCTCACCATGATCTTCTGTCCCTTCAGTTTATTTACTTATTTTGAGAGTGGCGGAGGGGCAGAGAGAGAGAGAGAGGGAGAGAGTCAGCATGGAGCCCAACGTGGGGCTCGAACCCACAAACTGTGAGATCATGACCTGAGCTGAAATCAAGAGTCAGACGCTAAGCAAATTGAGCCACCCAGGTGCCCACCTTCTGTCCCTTCAAAGCTCACTCAAATTTCTCCAACCAGATTCATTTTTACTTTCTGTGAATTCTCGTGGCCTATCATTGTTCTTTTATTTCGAATTTAGTGCACTCTGCCTTACATCATAGCAAGCTGCCATGTGCACATCAACATATCCTTAGAGACTAGAACTCTTGTTTATTCCTTTCATCCGCTCACACACACACACACACACACACACACACACACACCCCAGCATCATATAGAATAGAGGGCTCATGCCTGCACATGATCAGTGCTTAATAAATGTTCGTTTTGATGACCAATCAGGAGTTTCTATTTTCCCTTCCAGAGTCATGCTTCCTAGCTTCCTGTATCAGCTCTCAGGGGATTTTCCCGAAGTTGTTTCTTCACATATCTGTTATAACCTAGCTACTCCAGCTCAGCCAAAGTGGGATTTAGGGTTATTTCCAAATCATAGTGGGGAGGGAGGTGGGTATGGTGGGATAAAGAATTATGACGTGACCTGAGATTTCTCACTCTGGGCTTCAGGCATATGGACTTTCTAATAGCTATACTTACCCTACGTTATGGGTTGAAATGTGTCCTCTCAAAATCTGTATGTTGAACTCTTGGGGCACCAGGTGACTCAGTCAATTAAATGTCTGACTTCGGCTCAGATCATGATCTCATTGTTCATGAGTTCGAGCCCCGCATCGGGCTTTCTGCTGTCAGCATGGAACCTGCTTCAGATCTTCTGTCCCCTTCTGTCGCTGCCTCTCCCCCGCTTGTACACATCCACACACACACTCTCTCTCTTTCTCTCAAAAATAAATCAACATTTAAAAAAAGTTTGTATGAAGTCTTAAGCTCCAGTACCCCAGAACATGACTATATTTGGAGAAGGGTCTTCGTAGAGGTCATTAAGTTAAAAGAAAGTATTAAAGTGGGCCCTAATCCAATATGACCAGTGTCCGTGTAAGAAGGGGAAATTTGGACACAGACACGTAAGAAGAAAGATGATGTGAAAACAGGCAGGAGATGGCCATCTATAAGCCAAGGAGAGAGGCCTGGAACAGATCCCTTCTTCACAGCTCTTAGAAGGAACCAACCCTGTCAAGACCTTGATCTCAGCCTTCTAGCCTCCAGAACTGAGATAATAAATTTGTTGTTTAATCCACCTAGTTTGTGGCACTTTCTTATCATAGCCCTAGCAGACTAATGTACCTTAGGACTCCTGTTCACGTAGAATTGGATACCACACCCATGGTGGGATATCCAGGTGCCATTTATTTCCTGAGTACTTACCGACACTGGGTAAGCTAGAAAAGATAACCAAGCAGGGGCGCCCGGATGGCTCAGTCGGATAAGCATCCGACTCTTGATTTCCACTCAGATCATGATCTCTCAGTTCATAAGTTTGAGCCCCGCATCAGGCTCAGTGCTGACAGCGCAGAACCTGCTTGGGATTCTCTCTCTCCCCTCCCTCTCTACACCTCCCCTGCTCCTACTCTCCCTACTCTCTCTCTCTCTCTCTCTCTCTCTCAAAATAAATAAATAAACTTAAAAAATTACTTCTTTAAAAACTGAATAAATAAAAATGATAGCCAAGCAAATGCTCATTTACATGTTTGGGAGAAGAAGAACAGTAATGACGGCTACCATTTATGAAGCACTTACTGTGTGAGTAATGAAGTATGTTTAATACAATAATGTGTATAATCACTCTGTTAGGTACTTTGCAAATATCACCTAACTAACGCCTCCCATCCACCCAGCTGGGGTAGGTATTGTTACCCTCGGTTGTGGAAAGTGAGATTCAGAGATATTTATGTAAGTTGCCCAGGATCATACTTCTCGCAAGATTCAGTGGTTGCCTGTGACCTGTTACTCTACTTTGCTCTCTTTCCATATAGCATAACCAGCATCCACCCTACCCCACATGACTTCGGCAATCCTGCCTAGTCACGTGGTCACTCATGGTAATGCCATTTCTTTTGCCAGGAATTGGTTTAGGGATGAGTACGTGACACAGTCCTGGGTAATGAGTCACAAGAGGAAGTTGGCTGGAAGGCTTCTAGGAAAGAGTTCTGCGCTCTGGGAGGGAGAAGTAGTTCCCTTTTTCTTTTTTTTTGCTGCTGGATGTTACCTGATCTGCATATGATGTCAGGATGGGGCAACTGTCTTGTAACAAGGGGAGCTTCTTGGAGAACATTCTAAAGGTGAGAGGAGGGTAAAGGACAAGGCTAATGACATCACTTTGTCTGCACGCTAAGCAATCCTAGCAGTGTTCTCCCTCCATATTTATCATCCCACGAGGTAATAATCCTCCTATTGTAGGAGACACTTTGCATTGTTTTCTGCTACCTATAACCAAAATCGTCCCAATATGCCACTTCCACAAGTATGCTTGATTTTCCGCTGCACAGTCTTTATATGAGAAACTACGTCAGATGGACTGCCACACAGAGTTTCAAAGGCCTAACAGAGAGAAACAGCATTTTTTTCTTATTGTGATAAAATGTACATAACATAAAATTTACCATGGTAGCCATTTTTAAATGTATGGTTACAGTGGCATTAAGTACATTCACACTGTTGTGCAACCATCCCCACTATCCATTTCCTGAACTTTCCGTCATCCCAAACTGCAACTCTGTATCCATTAAACAATAGTAATTCCCCATCCCCCCTCCTCCCAGCCCCTGACAATGGCCATCTACTTTCTGTCTCTATGAAAATGATTTCTCCAGTACCTCATATAAGTGGAATCACACAACATTTGTCCTTTTGTGTCTTATTTCACGGAGTCTAATGTCTTCAAGGTTCATCCACGTTGTAGCGTGTATCAGTTTCCTCCCTTTTTGAGGCTCAGTAATATTCCATTGTATGGATATACCACCATTAATTTATCCACTCATCAAATAGACATTTGGGTTGTTTTCACTTTTTTCCTATTGTGAATAATGCTGTTATAAATGTGGGTGTTCAAGTATCTGTCAAGTGCCTGCTTTCAATTCTTTTGATATATACCTAGAAGTGCAATGCTATATCATCTGGAAATCCTATTTTTTAATTTTTTGAGAAATACCCATAGTGTTTTTCACAGTAGTTGCACCATTTTACATTCCCACCGATAGTGCACAAGGGGTCCAATTTTTCCACATCCTTGCCAACACATATTTCTGCCTCTCTTTTTTACAGTGGCCAGTCCAGTGGTTGTGAAGCAGTATCTCACTGTAATTTTGATTTGTATTTCTCTAATGATTAGTGATGTTGAACATCTTTGCATGTGCTTATTAGCCATTTGTATGTCTTCTTTGTTGGAGAAGTGTCTGTTCAAGTCCTTCGCCCATTTTTGAATTAGGTGGTTTGTTTTTTGTTTTTATTGAATTTCAGGCATTCTCTGCTCTTCCGAAATTATATTTAACTAAAACGAAGCATTTATATGAGCTTCTGGATGGTCACCTTCTTGGTTCACTTACCTCTGGTTCATCTTTGCATTACCCCAGAGCTGTAGCTCAGTGCTGTCATATGGCAGAAATTCAAGACATTTGTTGGCTGGCTAGATATCTGGATGCAGATGAACCCTTTTAGGAAATAGAAGATAAGGTTACAAAAGTAATTTGGGTTTCAACGTGAGGATGTATCGGTTTGATGGGAAATGGAAAGTAGGATAGTCTTTGAGCACGAGCGGAATTTAGAAAAGCTGATGTGACCCTGGTGTGCAGGAGGAATTGGAGGCAGAGATCCTGGAGGCAACGGACACAGCTAAAGAGTCCTAGTGCCTGTGAAGGTGATTAGGGCTGGAATCAGACTGGGAGCAGCAGGAGTGTGACAATCATAATAACAGTACCTAGTTCTTTACAGTTACCATGGCTTTTCACACCACTATTTCGTTTGCCCCTTCAATAATTCTGCTAGGCAAATATTATCACCTTCTATAGAATTGCAAATTGATTCTCCGAAAGTGTGAATGATTTCCCCAGGAATTAAAGGCTAGGTCAGCATCAGGTCCCCAGGCAATGCTGTTTCTCATCCACCAGTACCACCAGACTACACATCAGAGGCACAGGATAAACTTCCAAACAATAAGATGTCTAGGCCCCAGCCCCAGATATTGTGACTTAATCGGTCTTCAGTGCGGACTAGGTGAGGGAGTTCCTGAAAGCTACCCAGAGATTCTAACCTGCAGCCAGGCTGCGAACCTCTGGAGAGGGAAGGGGAGGCAGAGGTGATGAGATCCAATGACGAACTGCAGAAAAATACAAATGGCATGATAAGGTCTTCAGCCCAAGGGACTGTCCTTCCCAAGAACCTCATCTCACCAAGTGCAGAATTCGATACATGCAGCTGCATTCAGGGTTAGAATCAATGGAAAATGGCTGCTTGTGACGGGATCTCAAATAGTCATCCACAGACGGTAACAGGTAAGTGTAGCACACGTGCTGGGGCAAGGGGATGGATAACTCTAAGGGTAGCGATACAGACCTTACTTCCTCTGCATTGTCCCACAGACTTCCATTCAATGGCATTAAATTGCATCCTTGGAAATGCTCCACAGGAGACTTCTCTTTTTGGATTCCCACAACTTTCCCCACTTAGTGGTCTCTGGGAAAACAACCAGTAGCAGTGCCATCCTTGAGGTTTAAGGTGGTCAGTTACGGAGGATGGCTGGAGGGGAAGATGAATTTAGGAGCCAAAACTATTTGGGATACTGGTGGCATATCCAGGTGGGAAAGATCAGCACGCATTTGGAAGTGAGAGACTGAATCATTCAGGTTAGGTCTGGGCTAGATTTTAAAGCAAACCAGGTAGAAACTGGTTAAAATTTAGGTGTGAATGAGATCACCAGGGAACTCCATAAAGAAAGAGAAGAGGTGCAAGGGGCAAATGACCGCCCTTAGTGGTTTAGGCAAGAAAAAGGATCCACACAGGTGTTTTACTGTGTCAGCCCACCTTACCTGCCTCATCGCCCACTAGTCCTTATTTGCACCACAGATTGCAGATCGTGGAGATTGTCTTTTGCCCGGAGCATGACCTTCACTTTTCTATCTCCTTGTCCTTTCTCCGGAAATGTTTCTTCTCTCTCCTCCATATGCACATAGATGCTCAGTTCTCTACAAGACCAGTTCCAAATGCCATGCCCCTCCTTTGGAGGCTTTTACTATCCTCCCATGGGGACATGACCCCTCTTTCTTTTAACCCTCATTGCACATCTTTGTAAAGCTCTTGTGCACTATAACGGTTACCTACTGCTGTGTAACACGTTACCCCCAAACTTAGAAGCTTCCCCCCAAATCAAGTATTATCTCTCACCATTCCTGGGGATCAGGAATCCAGGAGTGGCTGAGCGAGGTGGTTCTGGCTCTGGATCTTTCACATGGTTGTAAGGTGTCAGCTGGGGCTGAGAAAGGGTGAGGTAGTGCCCAGAAAAATTTTATCTGTAACACAGATAAGAATTGTCTGCCAAGGCAGGGGTTTGAGAGTCCATAAAAAGGGTAGCAATGTCTCCATGAGTAGGCGGAGAGGACACAGCACGCCCCACCTTGGATAGAGGACCTGACAGCTACAAATAATCAGCCAAGCTTCTTTTTCTCCTTCTCTGGGTCACTAGAAAAAGCTTTCTGTGGTATCCACCTTCCAGCTTCATGGAGACTGATCTTGCTCTCCACTCTTGTATGCTCAACACCAGAGATGCTCAAAGTGTCAGGTTCCCCCCTCCCACTCTTTCTTTGCTGGTAAAGGCAAAAGAAGGGAAGATGTAATAGAAGCTCTGGTCTGAGAAGCCATTACTCTGCCTTTGTTCTCCACTCTTCCTAACCAGCCTTGGGATGACGCTGACTTCTACCGGGCCAAGTCAGAGAATCTTGATGAGAGTTTCGAAATTCAAATCCAGCACAAGCTCTTTAACATCATAGATCTCATCTGCTCACACCTCTACACCTTCCTCAGGGTGTGCCCTCCAAGGAGGTTTAACAGTTTGCATTTTAAGAAAGAAAAGAGGGGTGGGACGCCTGGGTGGCTCAGTCTGTTACGCTCCGACTTCGGCTCAGGTCATGATTTCACAGTTTGTGGGTTTGAGCCCCGCGTCGGGCTCTGTGCTGACAGCTCGGAGCCTGGAACATGCTTTGGATTCTGTGTCTCCCTCTCTCTCTGCTCCTCCCCCACTTATGCTGTCTCACTCTGTCTCTCAAAAATAAAATAAAACATTAAAAAAAATTTTAAGAAAAAAAAGAAAAGGAGTAGTGAGGTACTGGAGTTGGTAAGAGTACCTGACTCCTTTTATAATTTTTTTATTTTAAAAAAATTTTTTTAATGTTTTTACTTATTTTTGAGACAGAGAGAGATAGAGCATGAGCAGGGGAGGGGCAGAGAGAGAGGGAGACACAGAATCCAAAGCAGGCTCCAGGCTCTGAGCTGTCAGCACAGAGCCCGACATGGGGCTCGAACCCACAAACCGAGAGATCATGAGCTAAGCTGAAGTCGGATGCCCAACTCACTGAACCACTCAGGCGCCCCTTGATTCCTTTTTTTAATTCAAATTTTATTCTGGTTATTCTGATCTGTACTTTATTTAACCTCTTCTCAATTTATTTTTTTTATTAACATAGTTTTATTTTACTTTTATTTTACTTAAATCCAAGTTAATTAATATACAGCTTAATAATGGTTTCAGGAGTAGAATTTAGTGATTCATCACTTACATATAACACCCTGTGCTCATCCCAACAAGTGCCCTCCTTAATGCCCATCACCCATCTAGCCCATCCCCCACTCCTCTCCTCTCCAGCAACCCTCAGTTTGTTCTCTGGATTTAAGAGTCTCTTAAGGTTCGCCTCTCTCTCTGTTTTTATCTTCTTTTTCCTATGTTCATCTGTTTTGTATCTTAAATTCCACATAAGAATGAAATCATATGATATTTGTCTTTTTCTGACTTACTTTGCTTAGCATGATACATTCTACTTCTATCCATGTTGCTGCAAATAGCAAGATTTCATTCTTTTTGATTGTCGAGTAATATTCCATTGTGTGTGTGTGTGTGTGTGTGTGTGTGTGTGTGTGTGTGTACCACATCTTCTTTATCCATTCATCAGTCAATGTATATTTAGGCTCAATCCGTTATTTGGCTATTGGTGATAGTGCTGCCATAAATATTGGGGTGCATGTGCCCCTTCAAATCAGCACTTTGTATCCTTTGGATAAATACCTAGTAGTGCAATTGCTGGATCATAGGATAGTTCTATTTCTAACTTTTTGAAGAACCTCCATACTGTTCTTCAGAGTGGCTACACTAGTTTGCATTCCCACCAATAGTACAAAAGTGTTCCCCTTTCTCCGCATCATCACCAACATCTGTCGTTGCCTGAGTTGTTAATTTTAGCCATTCTGATGGGTGTGAGGTGGCATCTCATTGTGGTTTTGATTTGTATTTCCCTGATTATGAGTGATGTTGAGCATCTTTTCATGTGTCTGTTAGCCGTCTGGATGTCTTCTTTGGAAAAGTGTCTGTTCATGTCTTTTGCCCATTTCGTCACTTATTTTTGTTTTTTGGGTGTTGAGTTGGATAAGTTCTTTATAGATTTTGGATACAGTACCTGACTCTTCTAAACACTTATCAGTGCAGTGCAGGTGAGAGCCAGAACTACCTCAAAGGAGTAGCAGCATTGAAAAAAGTCTCTAAGGCTGGTAGAGACCTAAATGTATGTATATACCAATGAGGAAGATACTGTAAAGAAAGAAATCTAGAATTAAGAAAGAATTATGTATTTGACTAATGTATATAGAAAGGTTGAATTAACAATTGTATTTGTTTAAGAATACTAGTTTACATGTATCCATGGAATACACACACACGTGTACATGTACATGTATGTGTATATATATATATATATATATATATATATATACACACACACACAAATAGTTAAATATGTAGGAAGAAAAAAAGATAATGTCAATAGATTCCAGATAGCAAAAATATTATAGGTCACATTCTCAAAGTAATAGAAGTTTAAACAAAAAACACTCCACCATCTGACATCTAATACACATTCTATTATGGTACCATAAAAATACAAAGTATTTAGAAAAAACAGAAATTAGAACCACACATATTAAAACTTAAGGTATTTAGCCAAAATTGTGCCCAGAAACAAGTTTGACGTTTTAAAAGCTTTAACTGTTATTCGAGAAAGGTTGAAAAAAGAAAATCTAGTCATTTGAATGTGGGAGCTAGAAGAAGATTACAAGATACCTAAAATAAAGAAAAGGAAGAAAATAATTGAGGTAAAAAGCCCAAATTAATAAAATTAGGGATTGGTCAACAAATTCGAGAACTTTGTATGTGAGAAAAAATAAGCAAAGTAGTCCATATCTGAAAAGTTAAATGAAGAAAAAAATAAAAACAACACCACAAATTTAGAACAGGGGAAGTATGCGACAACAAATATGGAGGGGACTTTAAATAGATAAGCATAGACTTGCATATGCAATTCTCACACCATATTCAAGTCTATGCTAATAAATTTCAAAATCTGGCAATTTTCTAAAAAAACGGAAATTTCCAAAATTGAAACTAGAAATACCATAATGTACTAGTAAAGCAATAACAAGAACTGTCAAAGAACTACTTCCTAATAAGGCTCCAGAACCAGATCATTTACTAATAGATTCTCTCAAGTTCTCAAAGGAGGAAGATTCACATCCTCCATATTTGTTCCAGGGCACGTAAAAAAGGCAATTACCCCATTCATTTTGTGATCCTTCCCTTCATTTTCTTTTGCCCCTATATTTCACCATTTATTTATTTTATTGGTCTTTTACACTCAGTTAACCTCGTATTCTATCAAACTTGCAGCCTCACAAAAGTCGTTTCAAAAGTGTTTTTGCTTCTGAGGAGTTTTGAATAGGCTGTGACACAGGTTTATAGATGAGAAGAAAACAAGAAAATGTTTTTCTCATCCTTTTCAGAATCCGAACTTTCAATAATAAGTATCTACAATGTGGGTGACCTTATCCTGCGCTTTTTAACACAGGCAAATGGTTTGTGATTATTATCCTGTCTCTTTGTATTGTAATTTTAATACACAATTTTGGGGGGCTTAGTTTAGTTTATTTGATGTCCTTCCCTCTTAAAAAATCTCTGCTCATACTCAAAGGTCGAGGCCAAAATCCTGATGTTGCAATTCTTATCTTTGCAATGACTTTATAACCATGAATGCTGTTCCTTACCAATATTTTTTTCTGAATATCAGCTGAATATTCAGGATCACCCCTCTGTAAACAAGTCGGAGTTATATGAGAAAATGAAGAAAACTGCTTGACTTTAGGAAGAAAGTTGCCATCATGCCTGGCCCAGTTGCTGGGAGCTTGAGCAACCTGGAAACCTAGGAAATATTTCCAATTTGCAGAACTGTATTCACCAATTTCAAGGGCAAAACTAACGAAAGGCAAGTTTTGCCACCATCCTTCTCTGTTGTGCTTCTTCCATGGGGGTAGGCGGGAGAAGTCCTTTCTCTCCCCATCCACGGTGATTTGAATCCTTCCAGGGGCGCCTGGATGGCTCAGTTGGGTAAGTGTCCGACTTTGGCTCAGGTCATGGTCTCACAGTTCGTGGGTGGGAGCCCTGCATCGGGCTCTCTGCTGTCAGCATGGAGCCTGCTTCAGATCCTCTGTCCCCCTCTGCCTCTGCCCCTCCCTTACTTGTGTTCTCTCTCTCTGTCTCTCTCAAAAATAAACTTAAAAAAAGATGAATCCTTCCAAAAGGGAAAGGACTCAGTTTTGCTGAAAGCTTTCATAGTTAATTCAATGCAATCAAAATCATTCATCTTTGAAGCTGTCAGCACCTGGAATGCTGATAGGCATTCATTCCCTTCCCTCTGCCTCCTTTGAATTTTGTTACCAGGGAACTAACTGCATTAAAGTTAAAACACACACACACACACACACACACACACACACTCTTGTAGTTTGATGAAAGGTACAACTTAACGTTTTGTTCCTTGGAGCCCAGAACCGTAACTAGTACCGAGTTTACACTTAATAAGTGTTATTTGAAACTAAATAAAATCAAATTGAATTGAATTCAGCTAAAATAGGGGTATAAAGACAAAGCTATGGGAGCAACAGAGGAGAGAAGTTTCTAATTCTGCCTGGGAGCATTAGAAAAAGTCCAAATAAAAATAACACAAAATGTGTTTGGAGGAGTCAAACACACCATTTTGACAATGCAATTTAATTGCATGGAGAAAACATTTGTTTAATTTTAATAATAAATGCTTACACATTTTTGCACAGCATTTTAATCTTTGAAACCCTTCCAGGCGCTAAATAATTGAATTTTCTAGATTACATTCTTCAAAAATCATCCACATTGATTTAATGTTCCCAGCAGAGTAGTTAAAGGAAAATGTACACAAATTAAAGCAGAGACAGCACAAACTCAGGACTCTTCTCCACATTATTTGGACCACCCACTACCCAAGAGGTGGTACCAAAAGGAGACAGATGGCCCTGATTCTGTCCGTGAGAAGTAGAAGCCACCCCTATCAGTGCAGACACCAATGTCACCTGATCACATGCACAAGGGAGATCAGCAAAGAAAACACCCAGATCCTCTGAGCCCTAAAAGGCAAAATAACAGCATCCAGGGGTCCATATGGGCTATTCTTCTCAACACCCGCTTTCTACAGTCACCTCTTTCCTAGTAAACGGAAGAGCTTCTAGGAACAATGTTGCTCTTTGAAGATCTCTCTAATCATGTGAGCTGAGGTTTCTACGCTGGAATCCACGTGTGCTGGGATGTCTGTGTCTGTAAACAGATGCTTGATGGGACTTTTCTTGTTGTCCTAAGTCCATCTGCAGCCTATTTAAGAAAGACTAGAAATAAGAAAGAGTAATTAGAGAAAGTTACCAAATGAAAGAGGGAAGGCTTCCTTCCACTCCAGGCCAGAGATGGGAGGGAACTGAAAGCCACCCCCGCCTCAGCCCCCACCAGAGAGGCTGGGTTGTCCTCAAGAAAACACTGGGAGATGGAGCGCCTGGGTGGCTCAGTTGGTTGAGCGTCCGACTTCGGCTCAGTTCATGATCTCACAGCCCGTGAGTTCGAGCCCCACGTCGGGCTCTGTGCCGACAGCTCGGAGCCTGGAGCCTGCTTCGGATTCTGTGTCTCCCTCTCTCTCTCTGCCCCTAACCCACTCACATTCTGTCTCTGTCTCTCTCAAAAATAAATAAACATGAAAAAAAAAAAAAAAGACATTAGGAGGGCAAAGAAACGAGGAAGAAGACCCATCCTTCCCTGCTGGGTCTCTGAGCCCAGAGGGTGAGGCTGAGAGTCCGGGAGGAAGAAGCTCTGGACTGAATGGGAGACTGAAGTTTTGATTTCGACTAGAAGAGACACTTTAACCCTTGAAAATGAGTCACAGCTACTTAAGTGAGATTATTCTTATAACTGAAAGCCACTCCTAAGCAATGAGATGTGTCCACTGTGCCATCATGGATCAGGGAGCAGAGATCCGGCAACGCCATGAAAGGAAAAAGAAATCGCGCCATGTCCTGTTTGTATCCACTGAGATCATTGCATTTAATAAACTAGTTACACAATCTTACAATGTCACCTCATTTGTCCTAACACGGTCAAGGAAATACGCTATTACGTAGTTGATTCTGTTAGCAGTTGTAATGACCCGGCTGGCTTAACTACATGGTAATCCAAATAATGGTGCAAAAATCAAATCAAATAAACAGCCACACAAAAGGTTGACTGAATGGCCACGGAGAGCAGCAGCTTTAGACTTCTCTCCCTTTTGCCCCCATAACTCTCAATAAAACTGAATAATAAAATTCAGACCAAGCTGTCATTAAGATGACATTATGACTTGTCTGGATAATCAAAACCTGGCAGACAGTCAGTGTAATTGTGGTTTTAAACAAACACTTTTCCACTCAGAAACAGGTAAAGGGACTAGCCCCAATGATTAGTAAGGACCAAGTTTAGCTGGAGAAACAAATTTCAGCCTACCCTTCAGAAGTCCCAGGCTTAAGCTACTTTTTAAAAGGTCAAAATGCTTAAGTGATGACAACCCATACAAGTTGTTGTGAAAACGGTCTCTTGATTTTGAATCACTGAGATGCCCAGTTCTCATCTGTCACCTGCACTGTGAACTGCACGCATTTTCTCCTGTTAGCAGGGTCAGTCATAGCGACCAAAACAAAACAAAACACGACAACTGAACTGATCAGGAGATAGCTAAATGGATCAACCAATAAAATTTGGAACGCTTTGTAATTGCATGATAATGACAGAATCTACAATAATAAAATGGCTCACAATTTGAATTTATAATCCCTACTTACTTCATAAAGCCCTAGCATTTTAGAGGCAAGATTATCTATTCACAAGGCTTCTGCCCAACTCATGTAAGAGGATTCTATTATGGTTAAACTGGAGATAAAATGGGAGTTTTAATATGATTATAGGTCAGTGGTTTTTGAATTGTTAATGTATAAAAGACCCCAGAGGCATATGCTGAATATATAGTCCGTGAAAGACAAAATTAAATAAACAAAAAGCAATTTACAAGCTGGAAAACATTTTTTCGTTCTCATGGAGCGTTATAACACATGTCCTCTAGCATCCAACTTAACAGGGCTGAGCTGACACCACAGAAAGGAGGCAAGTAAATTAATTTCGCTTCATAGGCCCAGAACTAGAAGAAAATGGTTTGTGGAAAAGCTTTTCAAAATTGAAAACATGAACCACAGGGGTAGACACATGATTCCCGAGGGGCATGGAAGTTCCTGAAAATGAGATTCATCCTAGTGATGCAACAAGATAATGAAGATGGCATATATTTATTTATGTGTTTATTTACATTTGTTCTACCCTACCCACTTTCCGAAAGAATTGTAGTGAATGAGAAAATCCTGGAGAACAAGGGAGATATTTTCAGTCTGGGTCAGCCAGTGTCTTGAACATATCTGCAAGGCTGTCATACTAAGTAGGGTACCTATGAGGGGTCTTACACACAGCTTCCCCTTTTGCCCTTCAAGGAAGCCCTTGGCTTATAACCCACGTCCTTATTTTGTTGACCCTTGGCTCCCGGTTGCTCATTTAGGCCATTGATTTCTCACCCTAAGATGCCTATCTGGTAACAGCTGTCCAGAGGAGACAGCTGACCCTCCCCATCGGTGTCATTGCACACACACACTGGAAACTGGGAAGAGACACACACGTGCCTGCTTTGCAGCAGCCTAGCACCTGAGAAACTTTGTCCCAGCCACCCCTCCTAGGTGATGGTTTGAAAACAAGAGACACGGTGGGTTTGGTTGCAAAACTTATCAGAAGTGGTCACTGGAGGCTCTCAGAGTCCCTGATTCTCCAGCACTGACTGGGTATCTAGCAGATGCTAACAACCCCGAGTAGTTAGTATAAGACCACTCTCGCCTCAAATGCCAGTGCAAATGGGATGCCCAGGCTGCTCGCACTTCCTTCCGACTTGGCTATAAATTCTAGGGTTCCCATGCCCCCCTTTCAGTTTTGATGGTTACCTGGAACAACTCCCAGAATCTAGGAAAATGCTATACTTACTACTACAGTTTATTATAAAGGGTACAAATGAACAGCCAGATGAAGAGGTCCAGAGGGTGAGGTCCAGAGGAGCCCTGAGCACAGGAGCCTCTGTCTCCCTGGAGTTGGGGCACACCATCCCCCTGGCACATGGAGGGGTTCACCAACTTGGAAGATCCCTAGACTCCCTCATTTGGGGGTATGGATGGAGGTTTCATTATGGCAGCATGATTGAGTAAATCCTTGGTCGTTGGTGACTGAATTCAAACTCCAGCCCCTCTTCCCTCCTCAGAGTCAGGGAGTAGGGCTGAAAGTCCCAACCTTCTAATCATGGCCTGGTCTTTCCGGCCACCAACCCCCATCCTGAAGCTGTCTAGGGATTCTGCCAAAAGTCACCTCATTAGCAGAAACTCAGGTTGAGTAGTTAAGAGGAGCTCATTATAAATAACAAAAGATGCTCCTATCACCCCTATACCTCAGGAAATTCCAAGCGTTTTAGGAGCTCTGTGCCAGGACCTGGGACAGAAGTGAAACATGTATTTCTCATCTAGCATTAAACCTCAAAGGGCTGTGAGATCCTCTAATCCAGACCAACTATCCCACAGTAAGATCAAATAAGGCCCATTTCCTTTTCACCTCCACAAACCCCCTGCGTATCTAGTGGAGATTTCAGTTTTGTTCCATCCACATTTCCTACAAGCTGATTCTGAGTGTTAGTCACTGCCAGGGGCAGGAGAGTGAGACCCGGAGCTCGTTCACCCCACTGGCTAACACTGAAGAGTGGGGTCCCTGCTCTATCCCATTCCATCCGTTAACTATCTTATGCAATAGGATCCATGTTACAGATGAGGACCCTGAGGGCCAGAGAAGTCAAGGAGGGCCAAGGTCATATGCCAGTAAGCTGTGGAAATGTCACTTGAGCTCTCAGGTCTGTCTAGCTCCAGGGTTTGAGCTCTTTACTTGGTACCCCTCTGCCTCGCAGCCACAGTGACAGCAGACTACTGTGGAAGGAACCACTGGATCAGGATTAAAGTAACCCGCAAGGATCACAAATAACAGGAATTGGGCATGTCTTCACAATTGATGCTTCCGACAGTGTGGCTCTGAGGGGGACATCTTTGGCTCCCATGAGTGGGCACTTTGAGTTACTGACGACATCATGGATGCAACCACACACACAAAAAAGTTTAATATAATCAAAATAAATTGTTTTAAAAACAAAAAAAAAGTTTCCCTCAAAACAAAACCTCATTAATTCAGATGCCACTAATTCAAGGTCAGTGCGTATTAATAGGAACCAGGCTGAATTTTACCTTTGCAAACACTTTCCTAATAAATCGGGAAATTAATTGCATTGTGGTGTGAGATTTATTATATTCATTATCAGGTTCCAGAGCACTATATTATTCTCAATTAAAGTTCTGCAATGCTATTTTGACTATTTTCATCATCATTATTATTTTCAATCCATACTTGCAAAACTTAATAGAAGGGTAAAATATAGTTCCTGGCGTATGTAATATATAGATATTAGAAATATTTATGCAGCTTGTATTTGTTTATTTTTACAAAATTTGCATAATCAATTTAGCAAGTTTATATTGTTTAATGCTTGTTTACAGAAAAATATATATTTCTGAGGTATATTCTATAGAATTTTTACAAAGAATGTGGTTCAGGCGGTTATTTCCTAGGTAATGATATCATTCATAATAAAAACTGCAAGACTTATAAGACTCCAGTAGCATTGGGATTTAGAAGTTATTTAACAGTAAATCTCTAGGGAGATCCTAAAGGTTCTTCCAAGCTATAAATATGTTCAATTGCTTCACATGTGTGAAACAAATCGTCTTCTTTATGGAGTATTTGCTAGACTAAAGGACCTTTTCCCCCTTATTTCAGGTTCAAGTGAGATGTGAATGTGAAGGGCCATGGTCAAGCCAATGAACCACAAGGACATCTTCCTCTGCATGGAATGAACACAAACACATATGAAGTCCACTGTGTGGGCTTTCCTGTCTGCTCCGCCCCTCCAAAAAAATCTGCGCGTCCTATCCTGGCTCTTAATATGTTCAAAACTTGCCAACAGTAGTGATCGAAACACAGATTGACCCTAAAGCAATCTACTGAAATGGAGGCAGGTTTTGCAAAAGTCAAAATCAAATTTACTATCAGCGGTTTTGAATGAAAAAAAAAAGGGGGGAATAAAGAACAAATTTTGGTGGGAAAGGGCCCTCATAGATTGAACGTAGCTGTCAAGGAGCTGCTCCTGGGGCACAGAGGAGGGGAGCACCATAGGTGGGATCCTCGCTGGCCAATGGACTCACCCGCGAAGGCCACCCACCACAGGACCCACTCGCGAGGCCAATGTCCTCCCTTCAGCTATCTCAGACCACCGTTATAGAAGAACCTCAGGAATTCGGGTTTACCGGATTTGGAATCTGACAGCCTTCATAAAACCATAAAACATTAAGACTGAGGGATGTGAGCGAGTACATTACCCAGTCTCCTCATCTCACGGATGGTACAGATGAGGACACTGAGGACAAAAGATAGCTAAGTGACTTGTCCAAGGTTATGGGTTCCTGAAGAGAATCTTCTCCTCCCTGCCAAACTATGTTCATGGTCGTTATTGTGGGTTGAATTGTGTCCCCCCAAAAGATGTTTGAGCCTCAAGCCCAGGTAAGTGTGTGTGTGTGACCTTATTTGGAAATAGGGCCTTTGCAGATATACGTAAGTTAAAATGAGGTCCCACTGGATTTGGGTGAGACTTAATCCAATGACCGATGTCCTCATAAGAGGAGGGAAATTTGGACACAGACATAATGGAAAGAAAGGAAGGAGGTGATGACAGAGGCAGAGGTTGAAGCAATCCAGCTGCCAGCCAAGAAGCGCCAATAGTTGTGAGAAGCCAGGAGAAGCTGGAAGAGGCAAGGAAGGATCCTTCCCCACAGCCTTCAGAGGGAGCACGGCCCTGCCGGCACCTTGATCTTGGATTTCTGTTCTCCAGAACAGAGAAACAATAAATTTCTATTGTTAAAGCCACCCACTTTGTGATAACTTGTTAGAGCAGTCCTAGGGAACTAATCCAGTAACGTTCACGTATAACAGCATCAAAACCCGTTCCATACAAAGATCGTTTACAGCGACGTAAATCTCCAGTGAAGATTCACAACTAACCACAAACACATATCCCAAAAAGCTTATTTATTAGGCACTTGCCATTTTTTTTTCTTTTTTAAGGTTTATTTATCTTGAGAGAGAGAGAGAGAGAGAGAGAGAGAGAGAGAGAATCCCAAGTAGGCTCTGAGCTGTCGGCACAGAGTCCAATGTGGGGCTCGAACTCACGAACCACAAGACCATGCATGACCTGAGCTGAAGTCGGATGCTTAACCAACTGAGCCACCCAGGCGCCCTGAGCATCTGCCCTTTTCTTAAGTGTCATACTTTACTTCATATCATCTTTATAACAACACAATGATGTATGATTCACCCATTTTAAGGATGAACAAATAAAAGCCTGGAGAAATTTAAGGAACTTGCACAGAGTCAGTATGCTAGTAAATGCTGAAGTTGGAAATCAAACCTGGGAATGTGCGCCTCAAAACCCATGCACTTAGCACTACCTCAGGCCAGCTGCATATGGCGGGTCAGCCTGCACACTGAGTGTACCAGAGTTGTGCAAGATGGCAGCCCCGCCCTGGGCCATGGGGTTGCAATCGCTGCAAACAAGTTGTGTGAGAGGAATGGCCAGACATACCCAAGTTGTTTAATGGGCCAGTAAAACAGCAATCTGATTCTAATAGTTCACCTCCTTACCAAGAATTCCTCTATATCCACACCACCATGTTCATTCATTCTTTCCCATAATAAACGTAGGCTACATACCTTCATCTGCCAGCTGCTCCCTTGGGTGCATCGGTGGCCACTCAGAGAATGAAACGTTAGCTTTGCCCTGACTGAGCTCGCAGGGAAGTTGTGGCTGAAGTTAGAAAGACTAGTTCTTGCCTGAAAGAGCGCCAGAAAACCTCCCTGTGTTTTGCAGATGCTAGCACTTCGGTGAATTTAGGATTTTCCTCTACGTATTAAAAAGGTAGCTCAGAAGACCCACAGCAGTAGAGCACTGATTGGACCCTTTGAATTTCTTCTCACTCACCCAGAGGCAGGGGAATGAAAGTTCAGAAACAGGAGACTGAAGCAGAGGAGCACATTTCCCAAGCACGCTCCAAGGACAAGAAAATGAATTTGGTTTCATGCTCTTCACAGCTAGAGTTTGGGGGCAAATGAGTGATTTTAAGCCACAAGAAAGGCATGAAAGCAGCACGAGCAAGGACATAGGAGGCATGAATTTAAGGCGTATAGAGAGCTATCAGACGAGTGCAGCCATAGCCCACTGTGTGCGTGTGTGCGCGCGCGTGTGTGTGTGTGTGTGTGTGTGTGTGCGTTTACCTGCACCCAGGTACATATGCACAGACATACACACACAGTGGGTTGTAGGGACAGTGTTGGTTGGTGATGCAGGCAAGGTAGATGGGTGCAGCTGAGCTCAGGTGTTTACCAAAGGGGCGCCTGGGTGGCTCAGTGGGTTAAGCGTCCAACTGCAGCTCAGATCATGATTTCACGATTCACAAGTTCAGGCCCTGCATCCGGCTCTGTGCTGACAGCTCGGAGCCTGGAACCTGCTTTGGATTCTGTGTCTCCCTCCATATCTGCCCCTCCCCTGCTCACACTGTGTGTGTGTGTGTGTGTGTGTGTGTGTGTGTGTGTGTCTCAAAAATAAATAAACATTAAAAAAATTTTAAGCGTTACTTTTAAATGTGATCTTTCTCCTCTTCTGCAGTCATGACTAAGAGCCTGGCCTGAATAGAGAAGCTTCACAACTTTCAATGTCAAAGTTTTTTTTTTTTTCAATTTTAAAGTTCTAATAACAAAATGAAGATCTCTCTTACTGCGAATTTTTTTACAGATTAAGAATCATTCCCTATACATATCTATGTTACAAACTGCCACAGAAACTAATTTTGTCTAGCTCAAAGATTAGCTCTAGACCAGAGGTTGGTAGACATCTTCTATGAAGGGCCAATGAGCCAATGTTTTTTTTTACGTTTTGCAGGCCTTACGGTCTCTGTCATACCAACTCTGAAGTTACAGCGTGAAAGCAGCCATATGCTATATGTAAATAAGTGAATATGGCTGTTTCAATAAAATTTTATTTACAAATGAGGCAGGAGCAAATTTGGTCTATGCACAATAGTTTGCCAATTCCTGCTATAGCCACATAACCTTATCCCTGTTCAGTCAAGGAATGTTTAACCCACTTTTGTAACTGGCCAATTTTCACTGTCTTATTATTCAGTTTTCTCCTCAGGTTGATCATTCAGATTAATATTTCATACATATTTATATAAGCACTGACTTTCTTCATCCCTGGGGCAGCATCATATAGATTAGAAAGCATTCCAAAGAATAGTTTTACCATTTCGCTTTCTTTGTTATCAGTAACTCTCTTCTAGAGTCCCTTTAGTTTATATGATCTTTGTAGAAAGTGTGGCTAGGCATCCAAAATGCTGTCCCTCTAAGGGGACAAGGTCATAGAGAGATAGCAGAGGGTCTTGCCAGCCTTGACTTTGTATTTCAAGATTTTATTAAAAGCATGCCTGGGAGGGGCGCCTGGCTGGCTCAGTCAGTAGAGCATGTGACTCTTGATCTTGGGGTTGTGAGTTCGAGTCTCACACTGGGTGTATGTATGTATTGCTTAAAAATAAGAAAAATAGGGGCACCTGGGTGGCTCAGTCGGTTAAGTGTCCGACTTAGGCTCTGGTCATGGCTTCACAGTTCGTGAGTTCAAGTCCCACATCAGGCTCTGTGATGGCAGCTCAGACCCTGGAGCCTGCTTTGGGTTCTGTGTCTCCCTCTCTCTCTGCCCCTCCCCTGCTCGCACTCTGTCTCTCTCCCAAAAATAAATAAACATTAAAAAATATAAGAAAAATAAATACAGGGGTGCCTGGGTGGCGCAGTCGGTTAAGCGTCCGACTTCAGCCAGGTCACGATCTCGCGGTCCGTGAGTTCGAGCCCCGCGTCGGGCTCTGGGCTGATGGCTCAGAGCCTGGAGCCTGTTTCTGATTCTGTGTCTCCCTCTCTCTCTGCCCCTCCCCCGTTCATGCTCTGTCTCTCTCTGTCCCAAAAATAAATAAACGTTGAAAAAAAAATTAAAAAGAAAAAAAAGAAAAATAAATACAAAATAAATAAAAGTACGTCTGGGAATTTTCTCTGCACTTTAGAGCTAGAAGGCCACACACCTCATTATTCTACTCCACAAAATATTCCTTATCAGACAGTAAACAACATAGTTACCCTTCAGCTTGTGGAAGCAGAAAGATTCATGACTCAGAATCTCAGAATCAAAAAGTATCTCAGACAGTGGCAGTTCCCAATCATATGTGGGTCCTTTGAAGTAAAAGAAACAGGAAGGCACATTATGAATGCAAAATTAGGTACAAAAGTGAATTTTCTTTTAAATGAGAAAAAAAATGTCAACAGATAGAAACTCTAAAAAGCTGAGAAATACTACAACCATTTTATTTCAGATTACCTTTTGGGTTTCTAATAACATACTTCCTTTTGCCACATTTAAAATTTTGGCTGGGTTTAGGGATGCCTGGGTGGCTCAGTCCGTTAAGTATCTGACTTTGGCTCAAGTCATGATCTCTCGGTTTGTGGGTTCGAGCCCCATGTCGGGCTCTGCGCTGACAGCTCAGAGCCTGGAGCCTGCTTTGGATTCTGTGTCTCCCTCTCTCTCTGCCCCACCCCCCTGCTTGCACTCTGTCTCTCCCTCGCTCTCAAAAATAAGTAAGCATTAAAAAAATAAAAAATAAATTTAAAAAAGTCAATATCGATAGTGATACAAAGATAGTGATACAAAGTGATACAAAGATAGTGTATCACTTAATCGATAGTGATACAAAGATCTGCACATTTATGGAAATGTGTGGCCCATTGCTAGGCCTTGAAAGGGTCTGTGAAGAGGAGAATCCACAAGTTTTGGCTTCATTATCATCATGGTAAACCCACCTCTGACCTTCAAAAGCACTTAGTTTAGGTTTCATATCAATTAGTTACCCCTGGTGGTTAACCAGCCTCTTCATAAACACCCCCTGTAATACTTAATTTATTACTTCCCAAAGCACCCCTATCCGTTTTTAGGCATTGTGTTAGTCAGGGATCTCCAGAGAAACAGAGACATTAGGATAGATATAAATACACATAAGAAGAAATTTATTATAGGAACTGGCTCAGCAGTTCTCAGGGCTGAGAAGTGGTATGATCTGCTGTCTGCAAGCTGAAGAGCGGGGAAAGCTGGGGCTATTTCAGTCTGAGACCGAAGGCCCGAGGACCAGCTGCACCCACGTCCGAGGGCAGGAGAAGATGCATGTCCCAGCCCAAGTAGAGAGTGAATTCCCCTTTCTTCAACCTTTTGGTTCTATCTGGGCTTTCAACAGATTGGATGACGCTCACCCACACACTGGTGAAGGCATCGTCTTTACTCAGTCTACTGATTCAAATGCTAATCTCTTCTGGAAACGCCTTTGGAGACACACCCAGAAATAATGTTCTACCCATTATCTGGGCATCCCTTAGCTCAGTCAAGTTGACACATAAAATTAATCATCATGGGCATCTTATTATTTTTGAACTGTGGTAAACCAAATCCCACCTCCTAATAACTACTATCCAGTGGTTCTAAGCCTCCCCCTTTATTTTTGAAAGTTTGCTTATTAATTAATTTATTTAAAAGTAATCTCTATGCCCAATGTGGGGCTCAAACTCACAACTCCAAGATCAAGAGTCACATGCTCTTCTGACTGAGCCAACCAGACACCTCCTAAGTCTCCCATTTGAATAGTAAATCTAATCACTCTTCTACATGACAGTCATCCATACATTTGAAGACTGTGGTCGCATCGTTCACTGTCTTAATTTGGGTTCTCTAGGAGGCAGACTCTTTCATAAGGATGTACTCAAATGCAAGTAGTATCTGGGAGGTGGGTCTAGGAAGCAGCAGTAGAGGAGGAGGGAACCGAGAGGGAAAAGAAAGCAGTCAACAAGAGTGTTATCAAGCCAATGACCACTGTGGACAACCTGAGCTCAGTCCTTGGGAAACCGTGGAAGCCAGCATAGAATACGGGCCTCAGGGTTATCCCACCTAAAGGTTGAGGAAGCTGGGGATTTACACATCGGCGCCCATCAATTATTAGTTGAGGGCTGCTCTTGAGAGAGATTGGGCTCCAGCTTTCAGAAAGAGCCCTCAAACAAAGAGATGGATAGGCTGGCAGCTGCAACTCAGCCAGCAAGTACTTCCATGGTAAGATCCAAGGGAATATGGGCAGCACATTCTTTAGGTCAAAATGCCCAGGGGTCCTCAAGGGTTCTGCACACAGAACAGCTAGGGGTCTCCTCCACCCTGTTCTATCAGATGCTCTTGCCTTTTTTTTTTTTTTTTTTTTTTTTTTTAGCTTAGAACTGAACATTATACTCTATGCGTGGTCAGACTTCTCATTCCCCAAATTTCTGGTCCCACAAAGAACAAGCACAACATAGAATAGGCACCATCATTGATCAAGGGTAGAAGAAAACATAATAAGGTCAAGCCACAAAAACAGCTAAGAATATTTAGGCAAATCTGATACCAGTGGAATGGACTTGGTGTGGTTCTAATGCAGCAGGTCTCCCGAGGCTCCTGAATGGCTTTGACCCACCCGTCCCCAGGTCAGTCAACTGGGAAATTCTATTTTCTTTAAAAATTCCAGACAAATTCACTCTTTCCTTGTCACCTGTCACCTAGGAGGATATTCTTCTTTAGTGCTGTCATGTAAGAAAGATCCAAGTTTGAACTATGGAGAGTGCATGAACGATTGTTTATATTAGATAATCAAAAATAGCAAGCTCTTTGCATTAAAGGGACAGAATTTCTTCCAGTGATTCATTACTGTGGCAGTATTTTTTTAAGATTTTATTTTTAAGTAATCTCCACGGCCAACGTGGGGCTCTAACTTACTACCTCAAGATCAAGAGTCACATGCCCTACTGACTGAGCCAGCCAGGAACCCAATTACTGCTGATTCTTTTAAGTTTATTTATTTTTTTTATTTGTTTTTTAAGTTTTATTTTATTTTTGAGAGAGAGCACAAGTAGGGGAGGGGCAGAGACAGAAGCAGAGAAAGAATCCCAAGCAGGCTCTGTGCTGTCAGCACAGAACCTGATGCAGGACTTGAACTCACGAACCATGAGATCATGACCTGAGCTGAAATCAAGCCTAAGCCCAATGTTTAACCAACTGAGCTACCCGGGTGCCCCATTTTTTAACTTGATTTTAAAATATATTTTTTAATTTATTTTTGAGAGAAAGAGAGGGAGAAGGAAAGCATGAACAGGGGAGGGGCAGAGAGAGAAAGAGACAGAGGATCTGAAGCAGGCTCTGTGCTGACAGCAGAGAGCCCAAGGCAGGGATCAACCTCACAAACCATGAGATCATGACCTGAGCTGAAGTTGGACTTTAACCAGCTGTACCACTCACGCTACTCTGCAGCAGTTTTAAAATGCATTCATAATTCTTTGCTACTCTTATGTTCATAAGTTGGGTCCTAATCACCCTCTCTGAGTGTGGGTTGCTCTTTGGTTCTAACAAAGAGAATATGACAGAAGCAACCACATAGGAATTCTGAGAAAGCTTGTAACAGGTGTTGTGGCTTCCTCCTTACTCACAGGCCACTCTCTCAGGGAAGCTAGCTGCCAGGTTGTGAAAACACTTGAGCCGCCCCACGGAGGAGTCCACTTGGCAAGAAAGCCTTCCAGCCAAGAAGAGCAACAGGGACAAACCATCTTGAAAACAGGTCGATTGGCCCCAGTTGAACCTTCAGATGAGTACAGCTCTGGTTGACTTCTTGACAGCAACCTCATGAGAGATCCTGACCCAGAAGCACCAGCTGAGTCACTCTTGGGTTCCTGACCCTCAGAAATTGTGAGAGAAAATACATGATTGTGTTTTCTTTAAAAAAATTTTTTTTCAACGTTTATTTATTTTTGGGACAGAGAGAGACAGAGCATGAACGGGGGAGGGGCAGAGAGAGAGAGAGACACAGAATTGGAAACAGGCTCCAGGCTCCGAGCCATCAGCCCGGAGCCCGACGCGGGGCTCGAACTCACGGACCGCGAGATCGTGACCTGGCTGAAGTCGGACGCTTAACCGACTGCGCCACCCAGGCGCCCCTGTGTTTTCTTTTTTAAGCGGCTATGTTTTGGGGTCACTTGTCTCATAGTAGTAGATAACTACGACATGGAGAACGCACGCACAGCTGATTGGTCTTGTGAGATCATCAAAACTTGCCAGCTCTTTACCTGAAAGTGGCAGCATTCCTTCTTGTGATTCATTGCCATTTTCCTTCAGTTCTTAATGAAATTCTAAGCCATTTATCAGTAACTCCCCATTTCCTGAACTGCACATGTTTTTAACCTATTTTACCTGATCCCAAATCCCAGCAAAGTACATGCTATCAAAGACAGCACTACTGGGACTTAAATCCCATCAATGGATGACCCTGCCACCCTGCCCTAAGAGCTATAGAATAAGTTCCTTACTTAGAATGGGGCAGAGGTAGTGGGCATTAGGGCAAGGCTTTATTTTGATATGTTTCATTAATTATCTCTTTAATCTTTTTTCTTAGCACCTTTCACAAATGCTTATTTTATTTGTTTGTTGTTTTTTTTGTTTGTTTGTTTATTGTTTTAGAGATAGCATGTGAGTGGGGGGAGAGAAACAGAGAGGGAAAGAGAGACAATCCCAGACAGGCTCCATGGAGCCTGACACAGGGCTCCATATCATGACCCTGGGATCGCGATCTGAGCCAAAATCAAGAGTCGGTGGCTCAACTGACTGAGCCACCCAGGAGCCCCACAAATGATCTTTTAATAGCAATATGTGAAGCCCAACTGAGTTCGGCTCTAGCCTATAAAAACGCCTTCGTGTCTTTGGTGCCTTGTAAGTAACACTGAAATAGCCCAGCTAACCTCCCTGACTCTGGCCAATTAGCGTTTCAGCAGAGAAGTGTTTCTACATAAGGCAAGGGTTCCCTGTGCCTTCCAGGCTGCTATGGGGAAGTAATAAAGTGGTAAATTATAGCTGGGTGGAGAGCTAGCCTTTGGTCCTTGATCCTGCTTCTCTGACAATAGCCAATAGGCTTCTACTTGCCATGGATTGAACTTACCTTGATTCCTTTTCCCCCCAAACGGCTGCAGTTGCAAGTTATTGCTTGTCAGAACTTACTTCTCTCATACCTGTTCAAACATCTATCTGTGAGCAAGAAAAAGCTGATGGAAGGAAAAGGATATTTTGCTGTCCTCAGATTATAGGCCATTTAAAGAACTGAATTCATACTGACACCAGGATGGAATGAAGGTTATTTTTCCCTGCGATTGTGTCAGAACCATACAGTGAAAAAGAATGCGGATTGTGGTTGTAAATATATATGCTCCGTGTTCTTCAAAAAGTAATTTGCCTCTTTTGGAACTTCCAAGTCCATTAAAGTGTGGCTCCTTGCAGTTACTGGATTGCAATTACCCTTCAAAAGATATGCGTGTTTTACATGGCAGTAAAAATTCTCAGAGCGAGTCAGTGAGTTCATGAGCATCTCAGCTAGTGGATTTGCACCTCTGATCCTGGCCACTCGGCTGCCCAAAAGTCCAGAGACCACCAGACCCATGCCCACTTAGAGCCTCTTCCATTGAGTTGCTTACCTGTGGGTCTTGACTTTCCAATTCACATTTTAAATTGAAATGTTATAAGCTAAGCTGGTTCACTCCCATCTCTTCTATTGTTCTCTAATTATGAGTTGGGTCCAAGATGACTTGAAATCTTGTGCCAATCCTGAAGTTATTCCAAACTGCTAATTTCGGGGATGAGTCTTAGAAATTCTGGCACACAGTAGGCACTCGATAAATGTTTGGGGGGCGGTGCTTGGGTGGCTCTGTAGGTTGAGTGTTCGACTCTTGATTTCAGCTCAGGTCATGATCCCAGAGTTGGGGGATTGAGCCCCATGTTGGGCTCCATGATGAACATAGAGCCTGCTTGAGATTCTCTTTCTCTCTCCCTCTACCCCCCTCCCCTGCTCGTGCTTTCTAAAAAAAAAAACCAAAAACACAAAAAGAAAGAAAGAAAAAAGAAAATTTTAACTAAATAAAGATAAAAATAAATAAACAAATGTTTATGGACTCCTGGTACATACACATGGTATTTTGTTGTTGTTGTTGAGAAAATTTCTATTTTCCACAGACAGTAGAGGCAAGATGTTCCTGGCACAAGACACACTGACTCAGGTGACTTTGATAACAGGGAGCACTAAATAGAATTCCTGGAAAGGATGAGTTCTTCCAGCTTCTTTATTATCATAGCATCTCCCACTCTTCATTAATTTCCTCAAAGATCCACAGATATTAGAATAAACATGCTGGGGCCTAACAGTTACCCAGTCCATGAGGATATAGAATTCAGTAGTCCATCTAAAACTTCTCACTATCTGAGCTAGAGCCTTTATAACACACCCTCTTATATGGACTTGGGTACTAACAGGATAGCTTGGCCCTAAGGGTTTTCCTTTAACAAAATGAAAGAGAAAGGGAAAGGGAGAGAAAAGAGAGAGAAGGCCCTTTAATCGCCAAACTCACCACTTTCATATGAACATATAGAGCAAAAAGATACAATGCTAAAATTGAACTTTAAAAATTCCATCCTAGTGCAAGCCTCTATCTGGAACTCACAACTTACTCAGTATCAGTTATCGTCCAGGAGCAAAACTGTAAAATGTAAAGAAAGTGGCCAAGCCTTTAACTGGAATTCAATCCTTACTCAACACCCCAAAATGCAAACTAGAGTCAAACCCTACAAACATAATGAATGAGGAAAGATCTTCATTAAAAAAAATTTTTTTTAACGTTTACTTATTTTTGAGACAGAGAGAGAGAGACAGAGCATGAACGGGGGAGGGGCAGAGAGAGAGGGAGACACAGAATCGGAAGCAGGCTCCAGGCTCTGAGCCATCAGCCCAGAGCCCCACACGGGGCTCGAACTCACGGACCGCGAGATCGCGAGATGGTGACCTGAGCTGAAGTCGGATGCCCAACCGACTGAGCCACCCAGGCGCCCCAAGACCTTCATTTTAAATACATAACTTTAGTAAGCACCAGAGTGTGCATAAAATAAAGTAACTTGAAAGATACAAATATTCAGAAAAGTGTTTACTTGAACATCAAATGTCAATAAATGTCACAGAAATCAAGTAGAAAGCAGGACATCAGTCACTCTATTCAGACATTACATCAAAATACTTATTATAAGGGATAATGCAACATTAAACACTTAGAAAATGTATATGCTACTCTGCTTCAAAGGATTCAGTGGATGGGTTTTTGCATAGGTATAATTAATTTCAATGTGTGCTTTCTTTCTTTTTTTTTTTTTTTACATTGACCCTATTTGAAGTTTATGACTAGCAAATGTAAATGTATTTCTACTGTCAAATCACTTCAGAAAATTCGTTGATTCCCAGTGGGTGTCGAAGCCATGTGGCTCATTGTTGCTGCATCAAAGATATGAGATGCCTTTCTTCATTGTGTGGGATTCATGTGCATCTAGTTTTTCAGGGAAGATGGTGGACAATAGAATACACAATATATGAAGAAAACCTAAAATGGAGATGCTGTTTGCGGTTATAACATTGATGGGAGTTAATGTGAAATAGGTGTTGAGAACATCATTCTCCTCCATTTATTAAAACTAAAAAACTTCCTGAATATTGTATATCAAAGGCTTTACCAGCTGGTGTTTAAGGAAAAAGGGGTGGCTGTCCAGTAAAATACTGATATATCTTCATAATAGCAATAGTTAGAAAAATGAGTTGGTGTGGTTGAAATGAAGAAGTCTTCATAGTTAACAGAAAGAGAAGAGCTAACTCTTCCCCAAAACGGCAGACAATTGTACATCCACATTTCTTTAGAATTACCTGGGGCCTGAAATTTATGAGAATAACTACCCCCACGTCATGATATCAGCACACGAATACTTTTTTAATTCTTGTATCCTGCATTTTGAAGAAGGATTATGGAATGGATTTGAAATGCATTGCTTAGTCTATGTGGGAACTTAATATATTTTAATTAATAAGGCATAATGGTTTTAAAAAATATAATAATAATAAATAAATAAAATAAAAATTCCATCCTAGGAGTGGTCTTTTTTTAATTTTTTAAGTCTTTTTTCATGAGCTGAAATCTTCCTATCTCATTTTGGTGAAAGAGATGAGAAAGACTGATGAAAGCACCTTTCTTGCCAAAGTCCTCTCTGTCAGTTCAGAGCAAGGAGAATTAAAATACCAAACAAATTCATCCATCATGACATACTTCTTGTCTCCTTTTCATCTTTCTTCTACTTCCTAGATTACTAATTTCTCAGTCACCTTGTTTTCACTCCCGCTCTGATGGGGAGCATATTTATAATACTTAATACTTGCAATATCTACAGATACTGGTCCCATTGTACTTAGCATCTGCCATATGTACAGGATCTCAAAAAGTTTCAAGGTATTAATTAGGTGTCTCACGCGATTTCAGAAATAGAACAGGTAAGGAAAGTGAGTTTTAGAAAACCAAAGGATAACTGTCGTCTCTAGTAAAAACTGGAGGATTTCATCAGGACATTGGGGCTGCCTATCACATTTAACCATTGGCTGCTTGACCATTGGCAAGGGGATCAGTCAGGGTAAGTTAAGTTATACTGCGATAACAAACACCCCCGAAATCTCAGTGGTTTATAACTAAGATTATTCTCCACTTACACCACATGTCCATCACAGGGTGGTTGTGGCTTTGTGCCATGCCATGCTTACTCTTAGATGGAGGCTGATGGAGCAGTTTCTATCTTGGATCTGCCATTTTTGTGACAGAGGGGAAATAGCATGTGGAAAATAACATGCTGGCTCTCAGAGATTTTCTCCAGATGTGGCCCACATCATTTCCACTCACAGACCGTTGGCAAGTTCAACGGCTCTGTCAATGGGGCAGGGACAAATAATCCTTTCACAAGGAGGGGTGGCAAGGATTCTGCAGGTTATACACTTGTCCCAGGGAGAGAGGTCTGTTTATTCACTTGTGAAAAAGTTACCTCCCAGATAAAGCTTATAATGTAATACTTCTGACCACTTGGCAATAAAGTAGGGTAGTATTACACTTATTGTTCATACCTGCCCTCTGTAAGTACCATATATGCAATGGTTCTTCATAAAAGCAACAGGCAAAGTTAGGAACGGCTTCTTGTTCAAGTCATGGTTGGTCCAATGTTTCTCGAAGATGCTTACCAGCAACCACCAGTGTTCTTTCCACCTCAAAATTCTATGATACTCTAACACAGAGGGGGGTCCACAAAGGCTGAGAATTCTATGAAAATACTCCAGCCAGGGTTATCTTTAAAATGTATATGCTTCATAATTATACTTAAAATTATATTTAAAATACTTAAAAGCTGAATCTTCAAGCCTGTCACAGAAATCTTTGCCACTAGGGTTACTTTACCTACGGGGAAATCTTACCACCTCACTCAGTCTTGGCTTGTGCAGGGAAAAACCATGGGTTTCTGGTTTCCATTCAAGTTGTGCTGAGAGATTCACATTATTTACTTGGTTATATTAAAATGGGAGGCTAAGTTTTATAGACACAATTCTTTAAAAAAAACTCTGTGGCACCTGGGTGGCTCAGTGGGTGAAGCGTGTAACTCTTGACCTCAGGAATGTGGGTTCTGGCCCCACAATGGGCATACAGATTACTTAAAACAAAACAAAAAACAAAAAATAAACTGAAAAAAGAAATCCAAAAACAGATGTTGGGAGAAGGAAAAGTGTCTAAAAGTTACTAGTAAGTGATTTAGATTTTACAGGTGCGGTATGCCTTTTCTGAAATCCTTAGAACCAAATATATTTCAGAATTCCTGATTTTCAGGTTTCAGGAAGGTAATGCAGTACATGTGCCATATATTATTTAACAACTCATATATGAAACATTCCAGCATTAAAAATGTATCAAGTATAAATGCACACAAGTATAAAAAATAAAGACAATAAATAACTTTACATGTGTTTGGGTCTGATTTTTTTGTTGTTGTTGTCCAAATGAGTTTGCTGCAAGCTTATAATAAAATTTTGGATTTTCAGAGCTTTGAGAATTTGGGAATCGTGGATGAGAGCCTGTGAACTCGTATTTTATTTAGCATTTAAAATAGTCGTATTTAGTGATCTGTAGCATATATTAAGTGAAGAGAAGCAAGCTGGAGAAAAGCGTGTATTGTATGCTATCTTTATCTTATGGGGGAGAGAATAAATGTTTGTTTATATTTTTAAAATTTGCTTATACAAAAAAAAAAAAGAAGAAGAAGAAAGAAAGAAAGAAAGGAAAAGAGGAGAAGAAGCAAGAAAAGATAAACCAAAAACTAAAACAGTGGAAGTGATGTGGAGAACAAAGGCAAAGAAATGTAGGGGAAAAGTTAAATTTTCTTCTAACTTGCAGCCCCCTGACAAGTCTTTGCGATAGGCAGAGTGACCTTCCTCCAGGAACTCAGCTGCCTCCACGTGAATACTTTGCTAGAGGCAAAAGGCAACCTTAGGTGGACATTAGCCTGACCTCCAGGATTCTGTAAGTCTTCTTTAACATATAAAAAATCCCTTTGGAAACTCTCTTTATCTCTACCCCCCAAGGTATATGTTAGCAACCATCCTCCAAACATATGGCCCACTGACACACATCTGAAGGGTCTCATGACTAATGCTTTTTTTTCACTAGACAGTAGTAAATGACCTTATCTTAACAACAGCTAGCCCCTCAAGGTCCTGGATGCCTTGCTTCCAAATTCCTTGGAGATTTACTGCTATCCCTAAGCCCATCCCAAATGAAAAGTATATAATCAATTGCTGTCACAATCCCAGTGCAGCTCCTTCTGCCCAAGGGTCCTGTTCCCATGCTTCAATAAAAACACCTTTTTGCACTGAAAACATCTCAAGAACTCTTTCTTGACCATTCGCTCCCGGCCCACATCACATCACATCTAAGAAGAAAAAATGATAGGGAAAAACAGTACTTAAAAGATACTTAATAAACATGCCAACCAATTATTTATACATGTATTTCCTTGTTCTATCCATTGATAAAGGCAATGACCAACTCAGAAGTGACGACCCCTGGAAAGCAGTAAGATTACAGTTTCTAAATATAGCCTCCCATTAAAAGGAACAGGGCTTTTTGGGGTATGGTTGATTCCAGGTGTGAGGTAGGAAATGTATAACAGATACCTGGAACTCTTCTCATTTCTGAAGACAGGAAGCCCTCTGGTGTTCTGTCAAAATGAGTTAGGAGCGAACGTGAAGAAGCTTCCAGTGGCCCAACCTGGGACAATTTCAGCATCAGTAAGAATAACTACAGCGGATTGAAACTGATCATGTATGTTTAAATGTACGAAACAACCTCACCGGTCACTTTCAGAGGATGCTAACGACACATCATTTTTGAAAACAGGTAAACAAAGGGGAAAGAATCAAGCATTTAATCTACCTTTCCTATGGGATCCATCTCTGGGTTTCGGAATAGTTGATGAGAAGACATATCTCTTTACAGAAAAAAATTATCATGCTAGTAAATAAAGAAGGAACGGTAGGATTAGAATATCCCTCTTTTGCAATTCGTAATTAAATAATTAATCTAGACATTGGTCATCGATGGCTGCTCGCATAACAAAAACAGATCATTGGATACCATGTTCTTTGTAATGGAAGTCACAAAAAATAGAATTTGAATCTGATCAAGCCTTCAGATTTTATTACCAATTTATAGCAAATACAGAGGACAGAGAAAGATATAAAATTACAACATGGGGGTGTAGTAGACAAAAATTTTATGTATTAAGCATGTCTTTTATTCCAATATTTTGATATCTGGCATGTTACTGACCATGGGAGACTGTCCCTGAGCTAACCAATTCCTAGAAATAGTAAACAACTCGCCTGCAAGCATGCCTTTCATATGCAAAGTAACCAATACAGAGCCACCCCACCCCCATTTTCACTGGGCTTTCACACTTCAGGTAACATTCCCTTGTCCTAGTCCCACCAAACAAGTATAGATAGCCCGCCAAACCTCAACAAGAATAAAATCTACATTTTAATTTAATTTAATTTAATTTAATTTAATTTTATTTTATTTTATTTTATTTTATTTTATTTTATTTTATTTTATATAATTTATTGTCATGTGAGCTAACATACAGTGTATACAGCATGCTCTTGGCTTTGGGGGTAGATTCCCATGGCTCATTGCTTACATACAACACGCAGTGCTCATCCCAACAAGTGCCCTCCTCAATGCCCATCACCCATTTTCCCCTCTCCCAAAACACCTTGACTGTAGGGAAACCTCTACAGGACAAATGACAAATTACAAGGAAGAAAAGAATGGGGGGGGGGGGGGGGGGAAGGAAAAAAGAGAAAAGAAAAAGAGAAATAGTAAGGAAGTCAACTAAGAGGGAGACAGAACCTTTAGTTAAATGAGCCATAAGGGAATACGTCAACCAATTGCAAAGTATGGACCATAATTTTACTCCAAATTTGAACCAACTCTTAAAAAACATTATGAGACTAAAAAGAGAGGGGGAAACAAACCATAAGAGACTATAGGGAACAAACTGAAGGTTACTGGAGGGGAGTTGGGTGGGGCATGGCCTAGATGGGTGATGCGTATGCAGGAGGGCACTTGTGATGAGCACTGGGTACTCACTGGCTGATGAATCACTGAATTCTACTCCTGAAACCAATATTGCACTGTATGTTAACTAACTAGGATTTAAAAAAAAAAAAAAACATTAAAAAAAAAACCATTATGAGACTAATGGAGAAATGTGAACACTGATTGAGTAGCAGACATTTGATATTATGAAATTACTGATCACAGTTTTAGGGGTGGTTATAGAATTGTTACAGTTTTAAAGATTTTACTTATTGTTTTAAGCAAACACTTTGCCCAACGTGGGCCTCAAATTTATGGCTCTGATATCAAGAGTCATATGCTCTACCGACTGAGCCAGGCAGGTGCCCCTGTTGTTAGAGTTTTCAAAAGAGACTTTATCTTCTGGAAGTTCATACTGAAATATTTATGGATTAAATGACAAAAGACCTGTGATTTACTTTACAACAATCTGGAGGAGGAGGTGTTGGGTAAAAGAAGAAGAAAGTAAGATTGGCTTAAAGTAATAGGTGTTGAAGCAGGGTTATGTGCACATGAGGGGTTATGATGTATACTATTCTGTTAATGTAATCCTCAAATTTTTTCATCACAAAAAATAAAAATCTTTTGAAGAAACTTCAATGGCCCACATTTTTAGAAAAGAAAAATGGATTCAGAATGACTAAATACCTTGCCCAACTGCTCTTACATGGTGGGGCCAGAATCCAAATCCAGGTACGTCTAACCACCCAAATTCTTTGCCCTCCCAAGTCAAAAGAGAGGCTACCTCTGGAGGCTGTCCCTCCAGCTCATCTGTAAAGGAGAGGATGGGGTTCTTTCTTCACCCCTAAGGTACCAGCCAGGAGCAAGAGGGACTACTGTGCTTGTGGTGGTAACAGCCTTAGCACTGTGGCCACCTGCTGGGATCCTATTACTTGGTTTCTCTGGGTTGTACCCCAGCCCTCACCTCCAAATCCCACGCCCCCTGCAACAGAGACCTCCTTGACTTTTTTTTGGATTCCCCTTTCAACGGCCCATAGTGCCCTGCAGAAAGTTTACCAGAATGGACACACAGAGTGAAGTTAAGCATGCAGAAACGTATTCTCAAGCTATTTTCAAAGATGTCTTCCTTCCAGTAATTTTTAGTGAAATACAATCTTTCACTTTCAGCTTATGAACCACATGAAACAACCTCACCATTTCTGAAGCCTGCATTTTGGGCTCCCAATGCCAAGTCTTGACTTGACCCCTTTCCTCATACATCAGACTTCACTCTAAATTACTTTTGGTTGCTTGCAAAAATCAAATCCAAAACCAATAATTGTCGAAACAGACAAACAAAAACCCCCACAATGTCTCCCTCATATTCAGGGCTAGGGACTGCACTAAATGCAGTAAGATTATTATCTTCTTCAATCTTCAAAATAGTCCTTCAAAGGATGAAGATATGCCAGCACTGAGGAGGTTCAAAGATAAAGAGCTGGGGATGGGATTACCTTGGTCCCAAGGTTAGAATTAACCTCTGCCTTGACAAAGGATTTGGCAATGCGGACACCAACAGGAGTCTTTAAATATCACTTTGTCCCGTCATCTGTGAGACTTGAGATCGTCCTCAAACAAAAAGAGCCCGTGAATATCAGCAATCTGCACTCTCCAGTCTCCTACCAACAATGACCATCAAACAGCAACCCGATAATTCTCTTCTTTTTCTGAATTCGATATTCTTCACTGAGGATTGCATGGGATTTGTTTTAGCATCTCACAAGATATAAAACTATTGGGTAAGCCACCGTATTCAGAGCTCACAGCCCTTTACTGAATTTGCTCTTCCCGCTTCTGTATGGAAGGGAATTGAGAGGACATACACATGAAACCAACACGACTTCTTTTTCTTCCCCCCTCCCAGTTCTCCTTGACACCCCCCACGCCGCTTCCCAAGCCAGGTCCACCTCATGGTGCCACTATTTTTCTTCACTCAAACATCAAATTCCTACCTGAGCACACAAACTGTAAACATCTCAACCCGCCATAGGGCAGAGTGAGTGCTGTTTTTCCCTACAAGAGTTTCACCTTACACAGACTAAATTTAGAAAGTTATCAACACCTTGAAAGGGTTAGGGAGTTCTCAGATTCAATTTCCTCATTACAGGCTTTAAACTGGTTCCTAGTTCTGGTGCATTAAATCCTGGGCCTGGAGAAAAATATCTGCCTCCCCTGCAAGTTTGAGAAAGAAATGGGGGTTGGGGCTGTACATCCCTGCTTTTCCCCTGCCTCTTAGCCAACAAGACAGACACTATGATCTTCAGTAATTTGATCCTTCCAGCTAAGCAATTTTCATTCCTCATCAGACGTCAGACAGCACCAGGTGTCACATTCACAAGATCTTAACCATCTACCACTTAGAATCCTCACTTCGAAATTAAACGCATGAGCAAATCTTCAAAAGTATTTGACAAGTAACGTGTTTTTCTTTATTTGACGTCCAAGTGCTATTCTAAAGAATTCACTTCATAAAATTGGTATTCCTTTCGGAGTGTGGTCCCTCTTCCTCTTAGAGGTTTGTTCCTCCCACCTGTAAATTCCACCATTCCTCCCTTCATCCTTTAAGTCGGTTCCATCTTTCTGGGTTAACTCCATCCCACCCTGCCATTCTTGGGTCTAAGGACCTTAAGCACAAATACACCAGAGAGCCTCAATCACTTAGTGTCTTTCTGCAAGTTGCTTTTGGATACATTTGTTGCTTCCCTTCCTATTTAGTCTTGTTAACTAGATTGGAAACTCTCCAGGGGCAGGATTTGTTTTGTCTATTACTTTATCCTCTAGTGCAGGGCTTGGCTCCCGATAAATGCATAGTGACCAGTTAAACTCACGGCAATTAATTATTTGGGCAAGTCTCAAATGTATCAAGATGATGGTTTAATAATAATCACCTGCAGTAATGACAACGCTAAAAATCACATGTAAGTCCTCGTCTCTGCTGGCTGCTTCCAGACAATACTTATGAATTTTGCATAAGATTGCTGTCATCTTGACATTACTGTTTCGTGAGATTTATAATCTTGCAAACCATTTGTCACTGAAACAATGTGGAAGATAAAAGTAATTTCAGTAATACGTTGAAAATGTTCTGCTGCTGAAATGTTAGTACAAACATCCTATCGAATGAGGGGAGACATGTTTTAGAAATATTCCTGGCCGGCAACAAGATTAGATATAGAAAGTAGCATCATCAGGCCCTGGGCAAGGATGTGCCTAACTTGCAATGAGCCACGTTTCTTGGGCCCCAACTGAAGACTGGTTGGGGCCCAAAGGGGACAGAGGCCATCTACCTCTCCCTCCCGTTCTCTGCGGGACTGGGCTCATGGCTGGTTACAAGAATAACTCTTCCTCTGTCAAAATAGATATATTAATTTTCAGGACTTAGGAATTCAGGGTGGTGAAGGGGTGCATAGCACTGGTGTAAGTGTCCCACGGCCGCAGAAATGTGACCTATTTATTCATGCATGCATTCAACAAACATTTATTACCTCCCACATGCCAGGCACACGTCACACCCCTCGGTATCTGACAGTCTAGTGGTGGAGACAGGCATGGATACATCGGTGTCACGGAACACGTGCCATGACCCAGGGGTGACACAAAGGCACCTCCTGCCTGAGCCCAGGCAACAACACCCCCTAATCAGGCTTAGAAGCTTCCACAATGCTTTAGCATGAAGCATTTGTTTCCCACATAAAGTGGAGATTTATCTCCGCCTCCCAAACAACTGGGGATAAAATCCTGTAAATTAATATTGCCTTCAGTGTATTCCAAGGACCACTTGCAGGATGATAATGGCTGTTGCCCTGAAGAAAGAGAAAAAAAAAGGCAGGGGGAGGGTAATTGCTGGTCCCTGAAGTCTAGAAACCACTTATTTAATTAATGCAGGATTTCTTAAATCCCTTAAAATGTTCACGTGCATTATGAATCACCAGGAGAGGACGTAGGGTCTAGTCCTTCCCAGAGTTAGCTAACTGAAGATTTCTTTTTCCTACAGTCACTCTTCTCATTGAACACGCTCTGAGAACACATTCTGGAGCTTTCCTGGGACGGCTCATTCCTCTCTGTACCCTCTTCCAGGTTGAAGACATCAGGGTTACTCTACACATGGTTCAGAGCGGATAATCAAAATATGCTGATCTTATTGGGAAAATATTAAGGTCCTACAGAAAGGTATAATTTCAAAGACCAAGAACTGATAGATGATGCATTTTCATTTTTATTTTCCTTAAATGTTCATTTATGTTCGAGACAGACAGAGGGGGACGGAGACAGAGAGAAAGAGAGTGTGAGTGGGGGAGGGGGGACAGAGGATCTGAAGGGGGCTCTGCAGAGAGACCCATGTGGGGCTTGAACTCACCAACCGCGAGACCATGACGAGAGTCGAAGTCGAATGCTCAACTGACTGAGCCACTCATGCACCCCTAGATCATGGATTTTTAAAAAATGATTTCTGGTGTCATGCCTGGGTGGCTCAGTCACTTAAGGATGTGACACTTGGTTTCGGCTCAGATCATGATGTCATGGTTCTCGAGATCGACCCCAAGTCGGGCTCTGCGCTGAGAGCACGGAGCCTGCTTGGGATTCTCTCTCTCTCTCTCTCTCTCTCTCTCTCTCTCCCTCTCTCTGCCCCTCCCCCACCCACATGCACGCTCCCTCTCTCCAAATAAATAAATAAACTTTAAAAAGAAATGATTTCCTTCAGCCAGGTCACAATCTCGCGGTCTGGGAGTTCGAGCCCCGCGTCGGGCTCTGGGCTGATGGCTCAGAGCCTGGAGCCTGTTTCCGATTCTGTGTCTCCCTCTCTCTCTGCCCCTCCCCTGTTCATGCTCTGTCTCTCTCTGTCCCAAAAATAAATAAATGTTGAAAAAAAAAAAATTAAAAAAAATAAATAAATAAATAAAAAGAAATGATTTCTTCCTAGTTTAAATATGTGTAACCAAACTCTTTTTCCCAGCTCCTAGGACTAGACTCTGTCTACTGCCCTTAGGGTGCCCTACTTTAGGTTTACAAATTGGAACACACACAAGCTTGGTTTCCTGTTTCTCCAGCAGGATTTGGAAAATATGTTGATGCAGCTTAAAAAGCACACGCCATAACTCAGAAGCTGAGGTCGACTAGCTTTAGGTAGATTAAAATATTGTTTGCAAGAACTTAAGGCTATAGATGTGGGTTCTCACTGGCTACATCCTAGAATCACCTGGGGAGCTTAAAAACACACACCCACGTCCAGACCTACCCCAGAATGAATTGAATCAGGTTCCCTGGAAGTGAGGCCTGAGAATTTTTATTTTTAAAAACTCCCTGGGTGTCTCTAGTGCACAGCCAGGATTGAGACGCACCGCCCTAAAAAGCCCAGCTGTGAGTCACAACAGCTGGCTGTCACCCGGCCTCATTTTCAGGACTTGCTAGTTCTTTAGGGGACATGCAGGGAGTTAACAGGAGTCAGCTCAGGCTCCCATAGCAAAGTTGCACAGGGTTGGCGGCCTAAGCCACACAGACTTAACTTTCTCACAGCTGTGAGGCAACAAGTCTGGGATGAAGGCGTGGGCAGGGTTAGTGTCCTCTGAGGCCTCTCTCCGTGGCTGGCAGACCGCCGCCTCCCCACCGAGTCCTCACGTGGTCCCTCTGCGTGTGCATGCCTGCTTCTCTGTGTCTCGATTTCCACCAGAAGGACTGGATTGGGGCCTCACCTTATGCCCGTTTTAAGTTAATCACCTCTTTAAAGGTCCTATCTCTAAATACAGTTACACCCTGAGGTACCAGAGCTTAGAATTTCAACACGGGAAATACAACACCACCCATATAACAGGTGTGAGAGGAGACTCCCAAAGTCTCCGAGAAACACTGCAAATCACCGTAGCCACAAAACTGACACTTTGTCCTGTTTCCGTCGTAATTAAACGCATGACGTAACATAGGAAAAAGGAAGATTGTTGCCCTTACGGCCCCCAAGATGATAAAAACTTGAACATGTCCTATAAAACTTAATTTTTTTTAAAGAAAAGGGGGCAGAGGGGAAGTTTTATCTTTGACTTTTGTAGTAGTAGCATTTATAGGTGTAACATAAACTTTGTGAATATGATGATCATGTGAAACATTGTTCTTTTCCCCTCATGAACAGATAATAACAAACATGAGTATAAATAAGTACAATAAACATAAATGTAACAGTCACATAAGCCAACTGTCTAAGTTTGATCATCTTGTTAATCTTCGCGGCATTTTCCGACCAAGCACCTGTCGTGGTTTTTATTTGGCAGACCGGTCCTTTCGAAGTCTGACACCCTTGCATTTTGAAAATGAAGAAAAAGCATGGTTTTCTTTCTCCAAATGCTTTTGTGTCGGAGACTTTTTGCAGTTCTGGAGGTTCCAGTGATATTTACCTGAGGAAGGGGCCTCCCTGGCCAGAGCCGCCGAAACCTTACCTAAGACCGCGAGCATCTCAAGCGCTGTGTGAACCAACACATGCCTTTCTCTTGGTTCGCAGAATGAATCTCATGCAGCAAGAGAGCTTTACTGCCACTGCCTTTTGGTTTGTCTCCTTCCTAACTGGGGTTTTCTGGCTGTTTCTATCTGTGTTTCTGAATCAACTCTGGTCCCAGTTGTGGTTTGAGCATGGGCAAGAATTTATACCCTATCGATGACTGAAGGGGAGGCAATCTAGGCTTCTGGTGATCTCTGTCACGTGGCAAATAACAGAGGCCTGGGTTTACCTATCTTTTTTCTCTGTCTTTTGTTTGTCTGACCTGGGGATGCGGATATCTTCTACTTTTGAAATGTGAATACAAAAATCCTATAAAATGAGGAGAGACGTGCTGTAGAAATAGTTTAGACTATGGACTGATTGGATATAGAAAGAAGTGTCCTCAGGGCCTGGGCGAGGATGTACCTAATGCAATGAGCCGGGTTTCTTGAGCCCCAGCTGAAGGCTGACTGGGGCCCAAAGGGGACAAAGGCCTATCTACCTCTCCCTGTCATTCTCTGGGGGGAGCAGGCCTCTGGCTAGTCATTAGCCAGCAATTTCCCCTTCAGTGAGATCCTATCATTCAAGAAACTTTCTGTGCCAACTGGAAAAGCAAACAACCTTCTGAGATATATAGTGTCTGGACTTATGAGCTGTTGTGTTCTTTTCTTTTCTTTTTTTTTTTTTCTCCAGCTGAGGTTATAAAACTGAAGCCACTAAATTCTTTCTTTCTTTCTTTCTTTCTTTCTTTCTTTCTTTCTTTCTTTCTTTCTTTCTTTCTTTCTTTCCCTTCCTTCCTTCCTTCCTTCCTTCCTTCCTTCCTTCCTTCCTTCCTTTCTCTTTCTTTTTTAAATAAGCTCCACACCCAACATGGGGCTTGAACTCACGGCCCTGAGATCAAAAGTGGCATACTTGGGGCACCTGGGTGGCTCAGTTGATTAGGCGTCTGACTTCGGCTCAGGTCATGATCTCACAATTCAGGACTTTGGGCCCTGCATGGGGTTCTGTGCGGACAGCTCAGAGCCTGGACCCTGCTTTGGATTCTGTGTCTCCCTCCCTCTCTCCCCTCTCCCCCTTTCTCTCTCTCTCTCTCTCTCTCAAATAAATAAATATTAAAAAAAAAAAAAAAGTGGCACACTCTACTGACTGAACCAGCCAGGTGCCTGCCCCCACTAGTACTTTTTGTATGTTAAAAAAAAGTTGTTCTCTCCATGCAAAAGGAAGGTAATTGTTTTGTTTAGCATGCTCTATATTTGCGGCTGCCCCCTCCCTTCCTGTCCCAAGTTTCATCTCCTTTTCCTCCACCCTCCCCACCCAAAACACTTGCGGAGGTTAATTGGTAAATAAAGATCTTTCACTTTGCGCACATTCCGTGGATAAACTAGTCAGAGCAAAGAGAGAAAATAATTACCAAATTACATTGTAAAGTTACTTGTATTTATCAAAGCATTTGTCTTGATTGGCATATAGAAATGCCCTTTGAAATTTAAAATAATAATTTTAAAGGTTTAAAATAAATTTAAAAGTAATTCCAGAAATGAGGAAAATCAAATTTTGATGTTTTCGAACAGACTTTTTTTGTGAGACAGAGAGAGAAAGAGAGTGAGTGTGCATGAGCAGGGGGAAAGCAGAGGGAGACAGAGACACAGACAGAATTGGAAGCAGGCTCCAGGCTCTGAGCTCGAACCCACAAACTGTGAGATCATGACCTGAGTCGAAGTCAGACGCTTAACCAACTGAGCCACCCTGGCGCACCTTAATGTTTTCAATGTGATGGTTCTTTAAGGAAAAAACTTCAAAAGTTTGATGAATCTATACCTGAGAGGAATGAAAAAGTTTAACTCTCAGATAAATTAATAGCCTTGGTTATGGTTTACAAGATAAAAAGCAAAGAAATGCTAAGGGATTTCAACAAAATTTGAAGAATTTTCAATACTTAGTCTCTAAATATAAGTGTTTATAAAGTATAAATCTATGGAAAAGTCTAAGAAATAGTCTTATTCAGGGTGAGAATTTTTATTCAAAGCAATTATATTTCTTCCTGATTTTATCACAATACAAAAACCAATATTCTAGTTTATACAAAACTTATTTATAAAAATTTAAAGCTACTATAGATATTTCATACATTGTGTGTGTATGTGTGTGTATAATCCCTACTTTTTAAAGTTTTTATTTATTTATTTTGAGAGAGAGTGCATGTGTGAGTGGGGGAGGGGAAGAGAGAGAAGGGGAGACAGAATCCCAAGCAGGCTCTGAGCTGACAGCACGGAACCTGATTCGGAGCTTGAAATCATGAAACTGCCTGATCAAGACCTGAGCTAAAATCAAGACTTGGATGCTTAACCCACTCACCCACCCAGGTGCCCCGAAATCCCTACTTTTTAAAGTGAAGTGAGGGGCGCCTGGGTGGCGCAGTCGGTTAAGCGTCCGACTTCAGCCAGGTCACGATCTCATGGTCCGTGAGTTCGAGCCCCGCGTTGGGCTCTGGGCTGATGGCTCAGAGCCTGGAGCCTGTTTCCGATTCTGTGTCTCCCTCTCTCTCTGCCCCTCCCCTGTTCATGCTCTGTCTCTCTCTGTCCCAAAAATAAATAAACGTTGAAAAAAAATTTTTTTTTAAATAAAAATATAAAAAAAATAAAGTGAAGTGACGGGACGCCTGGGTGGCTCAGTCGATTAAGCGTCTGACTTCGGCTCAGGTCATGATCTCGCGGTCCGTGAATTCGAGCTCCGCATCGGGCTCTGTGCTGACCGCTCAGACCCTGGAACCTGTTTCAGATTCTGTGTCTCCCTCTCTCTCTGACCCTCCCCCGTTCATGCTCTGTCTCACTCTGTCTCAAAAATAAATAAACGTTAAAAAAAAAATAAAAAAAAAATAAAGTGAAGTGAAATTCATGTAACATAAAACTAACCATTTTGAAGCATACAAGTTGGGGCGTTTAGTACATTCACAATGTCGGACAACCACCAACCTCTACCTAATTTCAAACGAGATGGTGTTTTCATCACCCAAAAAGCAGACTTCATCCCATTAAGAAGTCACTCCCGATTCCTCCCCGTCCCTAAGCCCCTGGAAACCACCAATATGCTTTCTGTATCTATGGATTTAATTGTTCTGGGTATTTCATACAAATGAAGTCATACAATATTTGACTTTTTGTGTCTGGCTTATTTCATTTAGCATAATGTCTTGAGGTTCATCCATGACGTAGCACTTATCAAAAGTGTGTTCATGTCTACAGCCAAATAATATTCTGTTGTATGTATATATCACTTTCTTTATCCACTTTTCCATGATGGACACTTGTGTTGTTTCTACATTTTGGCTATTGTAAATATTACTCCTGTCAATATGTATGTACAGGCATTTGTTTCGATACCTGTTTTTAGTTCTTTTGTGTGTATACCCAGGAATGGAATTGCTGGGTCATATGGTAATTCTATGTTTAACTTGCTTGGGAACTATCAAGCTGTTTTCCACAGTGGCTGCACCATTTTACATCCTCACCAATTAACTTTAAGACTTTGAACTAATAGTAAATCAAGGTATTAGTACATATGTTGCACACCAGAAAATACTAGTTTTACTGTACTCTTGGCATCACTGAGCAGGTTAAAATGGATGTATAAATTGATTAGTTTAAGAATCTTTTTATGGGTGCCTGGCTGGCTTAGTCGGTAGAGCACGTGATTCTTGTTCTCACGGTTTAAGTTTGAGCTCCACACTTAAAAACAAAGTCTTTGAAAAAAAAAAAGAATCATTTTAAAGATGCATTTGATTGCAGAGAGATATATACGCAAGATGATGGATGTATTCTATTTGTTTTGTTTTAAATAAAATTGTCTGGTTGTGCCAGAACATGAAAGAAGGTAATAGAAGGCAATTTGAGGCTATGTTGCAAATATAGAAAAAAAGAAAAGAGAATTTAAGAGCCTGGGCTTATATGCCTGCATATAGTGAATGTGAAATGAACAGAGAAATATGTTAAAAATTTTTGCAAAAATGGCTCTGTGATAATTGATTTATTCATAAGGTGGAAAGAGGCTTGTGCCTCCTTTACCACGAACTGCTATATGGAAGGTAATCAGAAAGAGTAAAGTAAGAATTTGGCGCTCTCTCTCTCTCTGTTAACATCGTGAATTGATCCTCGGGTAGCTAGAATGCTCCTAAAAAAGCAAAGAAAGCAAAACAAGAAGAGTTCAAGGTATTCTGTGCCCAGATATCAGCGGTTCCCTCTCTTCCTAAAATGCTCTGTAAACTGGTTGTTTTTGCCACACTTTTAAATCTACTTTAACAAAATGTCTTTAGTTTTGCAATAGAGTGTCAAATAATCATTTTTAGGTATTGCTGTGCTTCCTTTAAATATTACCTGAAAACATGTCTTGTCCTCAGGGCGTCTATGACTAATGCTCTTTTCATGTTTCCTTTAACTGTTTTTGACACTGCTTTTCCCAAATCTGAGACCCCAAATCAGAACTCCAAAACTGTGAAGATTTCTATTATACTTATGTTATCTTTGGAGTTTCCCAGATGTCCACTGGGTACCACAAAGAGTTGATCTCTCACCTTTTTTAAGAAGGAGATAGTACTGGGACGCCTGGGTGGCTCAGTCAGTTAAGCGTCTGAGACTTGGACCCAGGTCACGACCTCACGGTTTGTGAGTTGAAGCCCCACAATGGACTCTCTGCTGTGAGCACAGAGACCCGCTTCGGCTTTGGATCCTCGATCTCCCTCCCTCCGCCCCTCCCCGTCTTTCTCTGCCCCTCCCCCATGCACTCTCCCTCTTTCTCTCAAAAAATAAATGTTAAAAAAAAAGAGGGAGATAGAAGAAATAATCCGGTAATCTCTAGTTTTAATACACTCAACACTATGATGTCCACAATATGAATAAGCAGCAAGTCAAAAAGCTAAACCCCTCCGTATTAATTATATATAAATAGAAGGTATGAATCTAAATGTTTCAGTAATTATGCAATTTATGTCAGAAACATCCTTATGTACACACACAAATATGGGCACAAAAACAATACACAGGTTAACTTTTAAGAGACATCTTGATATTCTACATAAACGTTCTTTGTTATACAAACAATTTTCTCCATAAATACTTGTCAACTGATGAGAGAATACACTTTATGGGATAAACTAAAGACGCCAGAGATTTGACAATGTCCTTACTGTTTGTAATGTTTTCTTATCCTCAGCATAAGGATCAACTAAATCCTCATTAAACTGAACGTTTACTGCACCTCAATAGAGTTCTGTTTCTTTGCATTCTGAAATATCATACGGTCATAGTAAATTTGACGGTCATAATAAATTAACTAGCGCCTTAGGGTCTTACCATCCACGGAGCGTTTTCTGCGTTTCCCTTCCACTCGCCTAAAAGTTGCCGCTACAAGAGCAGGTCAGAAATGGAGTCTTCTGAAAGAAATATCAAACGAGCTTCAGGAAAGTCCTGAACAGGTCCTGGGGGACAGTTGAAACTAGGAAGGATGAGACCCCCAGACACAGGCTCCCTTTTATAAGATGACCCCTTCACCACTCTCTGTGAGACTGTCAGGAGACCAAATCGGGACTGCCAGAACATTCCCTTCCAAAAGCAAAGGACTTCATGCAAATAATCTGTTTAGTCTGAGAGCAACAAAACACACTGTAATTCCCTGGAACTAAATGAACAGAATGAGGTGATTTAACGGCGGCCGGTCTTCCGTTTTACATGTACACGTGAGGAAAAACTCTTTCCTTTATTCTTACTTCAGCCCTGATCCTCATGAACAGGTTACACTTGTTACAAACTGGTCTCAAATCTTTTACAAACGGCAACTGGTGCCCGCTGAACCCTCAGGATTCAGGATGGGAGGAGGAAATGGTATGAGAGAGCTTAATGCAGTAAATCAATAAATCATGAGGGAAAACTTAAGAATGACAATTCTGTAAAAGTAAGAAGACAAAGCAATAGCAACAGGGGTTAAATAAATATTATTCAAAGTGCCTTCACGAAGTTCCTTCTCTCTCTGTAACCATGGCAGTCTTTTACACAGGTTTAATAACGATGTGTTCTTTTTCCATTGGGGATACAATTGGATAGATCAAATCAAATCTATACTACGATCATGCCAGAAATCTCATCTAATTAAGTAGGATAAGCCCAAGGAGTGCCCTGGACATATGGAACAAGGCTTTCAGTGTCCTCCCACAAACCTGTTCTGCAGCCTGCTCTGTGGCTTACAGAGCCCCTGCCTCAAAGGCAGGCCAGGAACATTGACAAACAAGGGGATTTGGAGAGAAAAGAAGAGACCCAGATACACCGTGAGGAATGATTTTATGTGTCACTTCTCTGGGTCACAGGTGCCCAGATATTCGGTAAACATCATTTCTGGATACATATGGGAGGGTGTTTCCAGATGAGATTACCGAGTAAAGCAGATTGCTCTCCCCCACGTGGGTTGGCCTCATCCCCGCTGAGGGCCTGAACAGAACAAAAAGACAGAGGAAGGGACAAATCCCCCCTCTCTGCCTGACTGCTTAGGCTGTGACACCAGTCTTTTGCCCCCACGTTGGGACTTACACCATCAGAACCTCCTGGTTCTCGGACCTTGGGAATCAGGCACCATCTGCTTTCCTGGGTCTCCAGCTTGCGGAGAGCAGATTATGGGCCTTCCCGGCATCCATTATCATGTGAGCCAATTCCTTATAATAAATCTATATATGTATGTATGTATGTATGTATGTATGTATGTATGTATGCTTGTTTGTATCTATCTATCTATCTATCTATCTATCTATCTATCTCCTGTTGGTTCTGTTTCTCTGGAGAACCTTGACTAACACATACATCCAGAAGTTAAAGGTACCGTGGGCAAAGCCTCGTAGAAGTGAATTTGATGGTTCTTGGCTCCTGATCTCAGTGGACAAACTGACAAGAAAAATAAAGTATTTCTGAGACAGGAGCATCTGGCTGGCTCAGTGGGTATAGCAGGCAACTCTTGACCTTGGGGTTGTAAGTTCGAGCCCCACATTAGGTGTAGACATTACTTAAAAGTAAAAATCTTTAAAAAAATACTTCTAAGACATAAAACTTATACCGCTCGGGGCTTTATAAGGCCTCCAGAGAGAAGTAATTCTTAAACTTTAATATCACGTGGCTCTGGTTCTTTTAATGTCCAGAGGGTCTTTGTGTATTAAACATTCATTACTCCTATGAAAATAAAGTCATCGAATTAAAGAAAACATCATATTAATGATACTGAATCAGAAAATCATGAAGCGTCATAGGTGGTCAAATCTGCACCTTTGGGGCAGGAACTTGAACGAACAAAGGAGGGACTCCAGGGCAAACCTGGTTTTTTTCTCTGCTCCATTCTGATCAAGGATATGACATACCAGGTCAGGAAACAGAAAAAACAAAAAGAAAGAAAGAATTTTCACCCTGAGATAAAGCAAAAATAATAGTGCCACTCTGTCTCTGTCTGGTCCGCGAGATAATAAAGACTGGAGCAGTTCCTGACAAACCTGAACTCCCTAAACAAGATGCAGCTTTGTGCCTGACTTTCACGATGCCAATGCATGAGGATATGACAGGCGTGTGAAAAAGTTACTTTTTTCCCACCATGGAGAAAAGAATAGAAGTTTGCCCAATTTGTGAGCCTGTGGTTTTCCTCTTTTATTTGGTTTTCTACCTGGTGGGGGGGGGGGGGGGAGGCGCTCAGTCTTTTTGAAGTCTGCTTCCCTTCACCTCTTTCCAATGTAACTGTTTCTCATTTCTGCTTTCTAAATGTTTTTATCTGTTGGCTTACCAACACCTGAAGAAGATCACCACATTTCAGTAGCCCGGCACTCCCCTAGGTGAACGTTCCTCTCTCATTTGGGGCATTTTTTCACGAGGCACCATGGCTGTCTGCGTCAGGATAGGGGGGCTGCCCAGAGGCAGCGAAGCCACGGGCTTGAGTGGCCACCTCAGCCGAGGGCTAGTTATCTATGTGGGGCCGTGGCCTGTAGGGCAAGGGCTATGTGAAAGAAGAGATGTTTACTTTACAGTTGCCAAATTAAGGGGACCCTCTGAGCAGGGTGCTTAGGGACATGGCACTTCTCAACGTGCAGCATCTGTGAACTTGGCTCTGGGCGTCTATTCATCTCACTCCATTTCCATAAACTCCTGTCCCAGTTGCGTTCAGGAAGCACAGCCCCTGGTCCCCTGGAACGTGCTAAAGCAGAAAAGGAGAAAACTGCACTGCTCTTCTTGGTCAGCTTAATGGTGAGAAGCTTCAGATTCTCTAGAAAACGAGAGAGATTCAATTGTGTGAGGTCACCAGGTCACGATGTCCCCGGGAACACTGCTATTCAGAGCGAAACATCCTTCTCAGAGGGGTCCTTAAAGTTTAATAACATCAGTCAGGTGCATCAAGACCCTGTGAGCACACGATCCCAGAAAGAGCCTCTGTCTGCTGTTACGGAGGAGCTCCTGCTTCCCCGGGTGCCGTTTTAGATCATCAAAGGTGACATTGAACGCTGTCTCCTAAGTTTCAATCGCAGCCTTAACCACCCTGTGATTTAGCCAATGGCAGTTCTGTGACTCTTTGTGAACAAAAGGCCACCTTCCCACAGCTGGAGGAAATGTGTATACCCCGCAAGAAGAAGCAGAGAAGCACACAGAGTAAAAAAAAAAATATGCACCATAAACAGTGTTTGTTTAGTTGCTGTGGCACGACACCGGACTGTGTTCCAGTTATTTTTATGCAGAACATTTTAGCTGAAAGAATTTACACATGGCATCTGCCCTCTTGACACATCGCAGCAACCTCAGTCAAAGTGGAATAAGTACCAAAGCGCGGCAGACGCACGTCCTTCAAACGGCTGCCCACCAGAAGCTCCCTCAGGGATGAATCTCAGATAACGGGGAGGGAGGGACAAAGGCAGACACAATGAGCATCGACTGCCAAGATTCCATTTACATAAAGCCTGAGAAGAGCAGAACGAATCTCTGATGGTAGAAATCACGAGTGACATTACTGACCTGGAGCACCCAGGTGAAAAAAAATGGTGGTTGTTCACAGGGGTATTTGCATATGCAAAAATTCATCCAGTTTTACTGCATGTGACTTTACTGGATGTTATGGTCTGAATGTGCCCCCCTCCCCATTCGTATGTTGAAGTCCTAACCCCCAGGTATGATGGCGTTAGGAGGTGGGGCTTTCGGAAGGTGGTTAGGATAGGATGAGGTCCTGAGGGTGGAGCCCTCACAAAGGGGATCAGTCCACTTATAAAAGGGACCCCACAGAACTCACCAGCCCTTCCACCATGTAAGGATACAGAGAAAAGGCTCTGGCTATGAACCTAAAAGAGGGCCTTCACCAGAACACAACCACGCTTGCGCCCTGATCTTAGACTTCCAAGCCTCCAGAAGTGTCGGCCGTAAAGTTCCGTTCTTTAAAAATTTTTTTTTCAACGTTTTTTATTTATTTTTGGGACAGAGAGAAACAGAGCATGAACGGGGGAGGGGCAGAGAGAGAGGGAGACACAGAATCGGAAATAGGCTCCAGGCTCCGAGCCATCAGCCCAGAGCCCGACGCGGGGCTCGAACTCACGGACCGCGAGATCGTGACCTGGCTGAAGTCGGACGCTTAACCGACTGCGCCACCCAGGCGCCCCTAAAGTTCCGTTCTTTATAAGCCACCCAATCCATGGTATTTTGTTGTACTGGACTCAACGGTCTAATACAACAATTATAGGCAGGGCAAACACGTTGTGTAGAATTTACACCTCAATTTCTGCAGGTTTTAAAAGACTTACTGTCAACATACAGGAGCTCTCACGTTGGAGCCAAGAAGACCACTCTCCACCCACAAGGGCAAGTGTCAGACACCATTCTCCCCCCGCCCCCCCACCTCTCTGAAGTGGCCCAGTGTGGCCCAACATCACTTATTTCCCCTACAGGAGAGCGACTGTCCCACTGGACCACATAGAAATGCGGGCGTAGAGGCGGGGTGCACACTTCTCTCCAAGCTCACCCAGCCGGAGACAGCAGCGCCACCGCCACTCAGATGGTCAACGTGGTCTGCGTCTCCTTGCGGCCTTGGTCTCCCTGCGGCCTTGGTCTCCCTCACCGTTCCCACTTGGACACAAAGGCCCCCCCGCCCGGTACAGGCCCAGCTGCAGACCACTCACTGTCGCTGACTCTGCCGCACCCCCCAGGGCAAGCCCCACCCATTCTGTTGTCTGTTTTATTCAGTTCATTTTCCTTTCTTCTTCATAATATCTGTGTGCTAATTGGCGCCCGGTTCATGAGTCACTGAGTGTGATGAGGCCTGAAGTGTAACAGGAATGCAAAACCCTTGAGCCAAATCATGACCAGCATCTGACCTCAGCTCTCCCCGCTTACCCCCCGCGTGCTGAGAGCTAACTGCTTCGCCCCATCTCTCCCACCCGCCCCGCCAGGGAGGTGACTCATGCTCTCCAATTTGATTTGTGTTTTCCGTTATTGGGTTTCAGTCTATGTAGACAGAACAGTGTGGGGATGCTGGCAGCCCGTTAGGCATTGCCATTGGGAAGCTTAAGCAGGAAAGAGGTAACTTTGAAGATGTCCTTTGCCGAGCTTAGAATCTGCAAAGGTATAATGGAGGATGAGCACTACTATAGATTTTCACTCTGGTGTGGTGACATTTTAAATGGGAGCAGAGGAGGGGCGCCTGGGTGGCGCAGTCGGTTAAGCGTCCGACTTCGGCCAGGTCACAATCTCACGGTCTGTGAGTTCGAGCCCCGCGTCGGGCTCTGGGCTGATGGCTCGGAGCCTGGAGCCTGTTTCCGATTCTGTGTCTCCCTCTCTCTCTGCCCCTCCCCCGTTCATGCACTGTCTCTCTCTGTCCCAAAAATAAATAAACGTAAATAAATAAATAAATAAATAATAAAAAAAAATAAATGGGAGCAGAGGACTTTTTGCCATTGGTTTCCTTCTACTGGCAAGATCCTTTGCAATGTCCCGGAGACCTGAGGGATATAATCGCCTGCGTTTTCTTTTTCCCTCTTACTACAGACCATTAGCAAAGACAGTCTCTGCATTTGCACTCCCAGCAGACCAGACCGTGTTCTCTGAAGCCTGATGTGTGCCTTCAGAGTGCGGGCACTGGGCATGAGTTTCAAAATCATAGTTCTCTCTCCAAACAATTGTTCATGTCTCTTCTCAGTCAGAGAATACAGAGAGACTTTTCTCTCATGAAACCCAGGTTTAAACTAAAATCCAAACATCAAGGAAATGCTACTAATTTTTTAACTACCTAAATAGAATAGCTTTCTGCATCCACTTTAATTCGCCCATAGGCTCCACAGGGTCAAGCACACTATTCTTTATAACCACAAACGTGGTTGGCTTTTTTTTTTTTTTTTTTACAACATGATTGACATTATTTTAGTGCATCAGTCCTTTTGGCATCTTTGAAAACTGGAGCAAAATATATTCCCATCTCACAGGTAAAGAAAACAAAAGTCAAGGTCATTTAAGCAAATTCATGTCTGAGAAAGCATTTTAGAACCAAGAACTTGTATTTCCAATTCATGTCATCATTTCTTAAGTTTTAGCAAATTCTGTGGTTTCTTTATGCATTTTATCCATTTTTTCCCCATCAACATTTTAGGAGTGTCACTCACCATGCTTGTCAGAGGGGCAGTGATCCTCTTGGAAGCCCAGGGCTCCTGGGGGTGGGCCTCAAGATTCCTGAAGATAAACACCCTGCAACGGTTCAGGTTGACTGCTTCTATGGCGACCGGCCCCTGGTGTTCCAGAGACGGTGGTTCCATTGCATTCAGCAAAACCCTCAATGGTTCTGTGCTTTAGGCTCTCCTCAACGCCATAAGCCAATTCTTTCTGCATTTACCTACGATCCAAGAAAATGTAGGACTCATGACATTTACTGTCTCTGCTGTATATGGTTAAACATGGAAGACACGGAGCATTTGCTTGGACACACACAAATATTTACTTCAACTGGAGGATGGCTGCTGAGTTCCCCCAAACATTCTCTCATGGTGAAGCGCCAAAAAGGCTTGCAAATGTGACATCCTCAATGACAGTAGTCTCAATGACTGTAGCCTCAATGACTGTAGTCTCATGACTGTAGTCTCAATGATAGTATCTCAATGGTTTCAAGCATGAGATACCCCCTCTCATAAAGGAGGAACTTACTCAACACTGCTTGGAGACGGCATTGTCTTGAACCCTCTTTCTCAAGCAGAGAAGGGCCCACACACTGAGATTCTGTGAAGAGAGAGACTGAAATTCTATCAGCTAGAAAGTAGGCCAGAGAACTAGTCTGATTCCCAAATCCTTTTTTAACTCGTCAGTTGGTTCCAAGACATTACCTACCGCCATTCCGATCACTAATCGGAGTGCTTTCTTCTATACAACAAATGAACTAAAACTCATGAGGTGGTTTCATTTCCTTTAAAGTCTGCTCATTAGGAAGAAGTACCAGCCCTGAAGCTTATTAAAATCAGAGTGTGGGCTGCTTATAACCTGGGGCTAAGTCAGTTCACTGTAAGAGAACTCAATCTGCATTTTCTCCCAGCCTCCCGGGATTCCCCTTACCTCCTCTGAGGAGCTTGAGCTGTCTCCACTCCTTGGCTAGAAGCCTCCTTACATTACCCCGCGAGCTTATCAAACCCAGGAGGAGGGCGGGGCAGGATTTTCATCCCCGGGCCTGGGAAGTGTCCCATTGTGCATTCTCCCCAGTCTTAGCAAAACCTGGCTCCTTTTACTGCGTGGAGGCCATTTCTTAAATACAAACAGTTCTCCACTGGTGAAAAGTTCGACTTTAAAGTAATTGTTAGAAATACAGGATGCATCCCCACTGTCCCCCTCCAAAACAATAGCGGCCCTGGATCCAAAAAATTGTTATTCCTACAACTAGACAGCTCTGATCCACTGCTACTGCCATGAGAACCATTAAGAGGCAGAAAGATAAATCGTTTGAACTTTTAGAGACTGTGTTTACAGGAATGACAAGCAGGCCACTTGGAGCAGTTGATCTCAGGGGAGAGGCATTGATTAGGAATAACCTGCCTGCACGGTCAATGGCTTGACTGGTCTAAATCATCCTCACTCACACTGAAGAGAAGTATTCACTCTCGACTGCCATATTGTAAGGAAATGGGGACCTCGCATGCATCCACATGGGCCACATAGGTGAGACTCTCCCTTCACAGTCCACCTGAGTCATGGCCAAAGGCCTGTAGTCCCCAGGTGAGATTCCACCGACAGTTCACGTGAGTCGTGGCCAAAAGCCTATAGTCGCCTTAGGACGCTTGTGAGGGGTGCTCTATGGCCCCTGCCCCTCCCCGCCTTGTCTTGAAGCAGTTTCTCAGAGCCTCCCAGCTTCTGAAGAGCTGTGAGGCTTCTTTCCTCACCCCTCAGAATCGAGCTGCAGACCAAAAACCTGCTAAGCTGCTATCTAAGGCTGGCCCCTCAGCGACAAGGTGACTCATTATGGACATTTTATTTTGGTGTCATCCTCTTTTGCACGTGGGATTATGTCCATGGGGAGCTGGCACTTTCGTTATTTTCCTTTCACTATCTATGTAACCAATAAACCATCTACATCCAGGACTATTTCATTGTATCTCTACCAGTCCAATCGGTCAGGCTTTGGCCTTGACCTTGCCTTGTCTTGTGTGGACTTGTCACATATTAGTTATTTATAATTCATTTGGGTAACAAGGAATTCCTTTGGGAAAAAAACAAAACAAAACAACCCAGGACCACTGTTATTAACTTTTCTGGGAGGAAGGGGAGTAGTGCATAGCCCCTCTGAGAATGTGTTAAAAGACAGGAACACTTATCCTCAGAAAAATACACCTGCACAAACATTTGTATACATTCATTGGAAGTGGATATCCTGCACGGACCTCAGGCAAAACCCACTGTTCTAAGGGGATTAAGGTCCTATCAATCACCCATGTTGTGAAATGAGGCTGGTCTCCTCATATTTATTGAGGGCCCCCCTAAGCAGACACAATGTGAAGCACTCAGGATGTAATTATGGGCAAACACTGACTTCATGGAGCATGTAACTAGTCAGTCTAATGCGGAAGACAGACATGAATCATACAGTTGCGGACACAAATGTAAAATGCAACTGAAGGGGCTCATTCGACTCTTGATCTCAGGTTCATGAGTTTGAGCCCCATGTTGGGTGTAGAGATTACTAAAAAAAGTAAATAAATAAGCTTAAATAAAAAATAAATGAAATGCAACTGCGGTGAGTAAAATTAAAGGCACGTGGTGACATGATGACATGTTTATAGGAGGGTTCAACCTGGCCAAGGAGATCAGAGACACATCCCTTGAGAAAATGAGGCTTTAGTTGAGAGATCAAGAACGGCAAAAATCAGGGTCGCCTGGGTGGCGCAGTCGGTTAAGCGTCCGACTTCAGCCAGGTCACGATCTCGCGGTCCGTGAGTTCGAGCCCCGCGTCGGGCTCTGGGCTGATGGCTCAGAGCCTTGGAGCCTGTTTCCGATTCTGTGTCTCCCCCTCTCTCTGCCCCTCCCCCGTTCATGCTCTGTCTCTCTCTGTCCCAAAAATAAATAAACGTTGAAAAAAAACATTAAAAAAAAAAAATCAAAGCGGGCAACATGTGTCAAGGCCCTGTGTCACATGACAGTAGGAAGTCTGAGGGCTGAAGGAAGCCAGTGTGGCTGGGATACAGAGTAAGGACGACATGGATATAATGAGGCAGCAGAAATGACTAAGGCCCCCTTAGGGCCTTCAAAACCTCAATAAAGAGCTTTGACTATGCCTTAAGAAAAATGAGAAGATACTAAATTGGGGGCAGTGGAGTGGGAGTGCGGGGGGTGGGGGACAGTGTGACAAGATGTGATTTGTGTTTCAAACTGTGACTGTGGTGTGGAGAACAGACTAGAATGGAAGAGACATGGGACGTCCTCTCAGAGCAGTAGGATGGGAGACAGGTGCAAGACTAGGGATCTGGAAGGCGGGGGCAGATTTGAGTTATTTAGGAGAGAAAATTGGCAGGACTTAGCTGAGACATGCTGGGTAGGTCTGAGCACTTTGGGTGGAGAGGGAAATTAGTAACTGAAGCATGGACCACTCCGAGCTCTGGTCCCAGGAGAGGCGCCAAAGCAGAATACCAAGAGTCCAGGAAGAAATGAACTCCTTTACCGCTTTTAGAGCAAGATCAGCCTTGGAGAGATTTCATAATGACTGAAGTTTGCACGTGCTTCTGTTCTAACCTGCCCAGCCACTCTTCATTTAATGGAACCTGTTCTCATTTCGCATGGGCTCTAGATTCTAGACTTAGAAAGAAACAGATGGCCCAACCTAACACCTTTATTTTCAGCTGAGGTTCAGAGGTGAAAATATTGCCCAAGACTTTTGACGTTCTTGTTTTTTTTTTTTTTTTAATTTTTTTTTTCAACGTTTATTTATTTTTGGGACAGAGAGAGACAGAGCATGAACAGGGGAGGGGCAGAGAGAGAGGGAGACACAGAATAGGAAACAGGCTCCAGGCTCTGAGCCATCAGCCCAGAGCCCGACGTGGGGCTCGAACTCACGGACACGGACCGCGAGATCGTGACCTGGCTGAAGTCGGACGCTTAACCGACTGCGCCACCCAGGCGCCCCTTGACGTTCTTGTTTTAAATGAACAATAAATGTACTCCCAAAAATGTGTCCTGTTGCACACCAATCCCACGAGATACTCTCCAAATGTTTGGTAACATAAACTTGCAGACTACAGTCCTCTTTTGGATATTCATCAGCTCATTAGCATATTAAAGACTCAGAGCCGTCCCGCAGCCAAGAAACTTCTAAATCTATGTTACCCGAAGTGAACTTTCTTATCCTAATACCTGCTAAGGTGCGCACCTTAGGAAACCCATTTTCAGACCTATACTATTATTTCTATATTCCAACCACATTATGGCCTGTAGAAGTTTCTGGGCCTGTCATCCTTTCTGGCATTCTTCCTTGATTCTTGGTCTCGAGTTCTCAAGCTGCCTTATGGCCGCTACTTTAGAATCTGACCTAGAGCTGTGTCCTCCCCTCAAATGCTGCATGCTGCCCAGTCACCCAACTGCTCTTTGGTTGCTTTCAAATCAGAAGTCTGTTGCCTCAGCACAGCCAATACCAGCAGTAACGGAAGGAAAGCAATCTGCATAAACTAATTCACACTAACATATGAATAGTGACTAATAGCTTGCAACATTCTTCTCTTACCCCAGACAATCTCTCCTCATGGTGGTCTTTAGTGAACCAACACATCTAGGGCACACCAGGGGAAGGGATTTCAGGGCAAAGGAGCCACCATATAAGACACCAGCTCTGGTACTTAATCTCCTCTAAATGATTTCTCGGCTCCAAAAATCTCCATTTCATCTGTGCTTGAAAGCATAGGATCTATAAAATTCCAAGTTTTCCCATTATTGAGTCCCTCGCTATGCCGGGAACGCCAATCTGTGTGAGTAGCACAGAAAAGAACTGTTCGTGTTCCTCAAGTCACGTTGTCTGTGGGGAGGAAGGCCACGGGGAACAGGGCTCGTGGTGCAAGACTGCTTAGGAAGCAGACACTCGTGAACACATCTTGTTGTGGCGTGCATAGTTTTATGAAGCCTTTGAAACACTACGGAAAGATAAAAAATGATATTTGTGAAGCGGTACCTAATACAAAGGGTAATATCATCTTGTCCAGAGTCTCTTTGTATCTGGGATGAGGCGAGCAGTGTTATAGTGTTATCTTCGCTTGTTACTAGTGTTTTGGCTGAGTGCATTGGCCTGCATTGATCACGTCCCTCACTGGAGTCCTTAACACATTGCTGCCTCTTTTCACTTTGTTCAGCTTTTTTTTTTCATTGCTCAAGCCTGTCAAGGATGCTACCCAGCATAATCAGCTTATGTAGGTTTCTTGGGGCTTCCTTTTGGTCCAGCTGGGTTTAAAAGAGCTACAGGGTGTTGCGGAGCTTACATGGTACCCTTTGCTGCAAAGAACCCCTTGGATATTCTCTTGAAATTGGCTGGGGTGGAGGTCGGGGGCTGGGGGGTATCAGGCACAGACCCACAACCTTCAGAAGCACCAGCGGGTAAACCAATGGCCTCTCCTCTGGGAAATGACTTACTCCAATTTCTCTCTGTCAGGAACTCTTGACCACCAAGCAGATTGTCTAGGACCCCTGTTGTTTATCTTAAGAACATTTCCTTCCCTGAATTGTTGGGCAATAGCTCTCAATCTCTCACTGTTCGCAGCTCCTTCTGTTCCTATAAGATTTTCTGACTTTTCAACCAACCCCCACCTTACCCTTCCACTCTAGTCTTGGATGCTCTGGTCTCAGTACCATTTGCTTCTAAGATTTCCCTCAGGGGCCACAGGCAAACCCCACTCCATCTCCTTGCTGTTTCTCTGCCTCTATCTCTACCTCTCTGTCTCTGTCTCTGTCTCTCTCTCTCTCTCTCTCTCTCTCACACACACACACACACACAGATACACACACATGACCAAGTCTCAGACCCCACCTTAGAAAACACTCCTAGAAATATTGCTAGTATCTGGCATAATTTAAGCAGAACAACAAGATGTAAAGCCTGACAGTGTTCCTGGAAACAGAAGATCTTATTATTGCCAACAGTTTGAAGTCTTCAAGCACTCACATTTTTCAAGCCACTTTGCCAAACAGCTTTATAGGACACAAGTCTGCATTATTTCAAGTCAGATTTTCAAAGTTCTTCATGAGAGGGGTTGCCTCTGGCCTGTGTCCAAACGGATGGGAAAATGCCAACAAAACACAGTGGAAAATATCTGTATAGCTTAGGTACTGAAGGGGAGACCAGGTTAATGAATGCCAGGTATAAATCATCCACACTAGCAATTTTATTGCTCTTTCCCCTGAGCTACAGTGCCTTAAACTTCTCCGGATTTGGCCTAAACAGAACATACCGAGCTTCATTAGTAGGTTGGAGCTGTAATGAGAAGAGCTGCCATTTTTGTATGAGGTGAGTGGTGCTGGCACTTGGTGCAGTATTAACATGTATAATTAGAAAACGCAGCCTGGGGGGAGAGGTCCAGTCCCAAAATAAGTACCATTCTAAAAACCAAAGCCTCAGAGGTCTTCTTAGTTCTGATTCTTTGCTCTTATCCTGTCTTCTCCGAAATGTAATATCATATCTTTCAGTACTCCACTCACATTGGTTCAAGCCTGAAAACAGTGGCTTCTGTTTCCATTTGGTCGATCGTGTTGGCAATTATGCACAGGGGGACAGCCATGGGAGTAAGGGATAGGGAATCCCATGACCCCTTTTGAGAGAAGAAAGTTGACTCGGGTATTTGACAGGAAGGGCACAAGGAAGGGTGGATTTGAGTATGAGAGGTTTGGTCCACTTATCCCTTCAATGCCTGGCATGACCCCCCATTCCCACCAGATTGGAGGGGGGAGCATATACTGGGCTGAACCAAGAAATAAAATACCCCAACCTCCCTCTAATCCTTTACCAGCTTACATTCCTGGCATCAAAGGTCATCAAGCATTTTTTCCATCCTTCTTCAAAACTGACTCTCTGTTCATTCATTCACACAACCACAGGGCCTAGGCAACAGGGGGAGGGGGGTGTGCAATACTGCAGAGAGCAAAGCCCTAAAATAAGAAGGGAAGCAGTATAAAGGTAACTCGTAAACCCTGACCTTCTCGATCTTAGTAAGCCAAGTCACTTAAAGGAAATTTCCAGGGCCCTCGATTTGACGTATAGGTATGGGTTATCATAGGTAACCTAAGACCTATCTTAGATTGGTCTTAAGAATAGCGATAGTTATAAAAGGAGGGAACTGGACCAGGTAATTGTTGATCTTTCCAACTCTGTCATGTTCCGATTCTCAGGAATTTTTAAGATTGGAGTCCAGACTTTTCAAAAGCTTGGAAACAAAATAGGAAGGCAAGCTAGGCAAAAGCCCTAGGAGGTAAGCAAGTCTATAGTTCACAGAGAGGCCACTGAAAACAGAGGACTTACTGGCTCTCCCATGACTTCATCTGGTCTAAGATAATGTAACCAGGTATATCTAGGTGTGGCTAGTTGCCAAGATCGCCTCAGCGTTCCCTGCCTCTTGGTATTCACATGTTGTATACGCTCCTCCCACACTGACCGGGAGGTCTGTGTATACCCAACAGGTCTGTATACCCAACAGGATGTTGCACAACTGGTGATCTGCAGAACCGATTTTATGCTAGATTAGAAAAGACATGGTATCTTCTGTCCCTCTGCTGAATCACTTGCTTTGAACCCAGCTGCCATGTCAACAGGACCCTCAAGGACTCTCTTTTTTTAAATGTTTATTTATTTATTTTGAGAGAGAGAGAGAGAGAGAGAGAGAGAGATCACTAGCAGTTGAAGAAAGGGTGATGTATTCACCTTTTTTTTTTTTTTTTTAATCCATGATTAATGTCATGGGTACATTTTCACAACCAGCTCTTTAAATAATGTTCTAGGAACCTGGAAGAGGAGCTGAGCTCCCCCAAAGCCATTCTTTAGCACCATCCCTGGTCTGCACCTCTTGGCTGTATCAGGTAATCAGCTGTACAAAGAAAACAAAACAAAAACAAAACAAAAACAAAACTCTAGAAAACTATCCATCCAAAATTGTTGCCATTCAGTTTGACTCCTAAAGTCTTCTGAAATGGTGTTAATAAAACATTTTAAAATAACGGCTTACTTCACCTCTTTAGCCAATGCTGTTTTGAAAATTTTGAAGTATTTACAAATATCCATTCCAGCATACTCACAGGCATGTTAATGTTATCTCTGCAGTATTGTTGAATTAATTTACTCATTGGGACGCATCTAGTTTCTAAAGGTTCCATGGGCTTGCCCAAAGGTACTGAGTGTTAACTGATACTTGTGCAAATAGCAGAGAGACAAAAAACAAAAACCAACTATGCCCATGTTGAGTTTGGTGTTGTCTGGACTTCAAAGTCACCCAGAGTTCTGGCATCAGCCCCACAAGTAATTTTCCCAAACACAGACCAAGGAACTTCCCCCAAAAGACTGAACTTCAAATGGAAAAATAAATACGGAAAATAAGAAGAGGAAACGTTGTAGTCCCCAGCCCCAAAGAGGATTTATAAAAACCAATGGCAAATATCCAGTGAGCACTCAGCAGACCAAAACATCAGGAAAAGATACAGACGAGTGTCTAGGTCTCATTGAAAGAAGGGTCCTGATAAGGCCTCTTTGCACAACTACGTTGCCCATATTCCTTGCGATCTTATAAGTCTGCATTTAAAACATGTGAAAATTGGGAGTGAGATGTACGCGTAAATATTTTTGCTCAACCTTCTGGTTCTCTGGTGCATGGCTGTGACCTGACAGATCAGAATGGACAGGACACAAAGCAAGCTGAGCTCCCAGAGAGACACCTACTAGCTGACAAAGCTCCAAGGTTATCTTGGTTGACCAGCAGTTCCCAACAGTTGCTAACCAGATCATCTAACACTGATAACACCTTTTGTTCCTAGAAAGCAGGGGCTCCCATAGGTTCCTGGTAACAAGAATCAGAAACGGGGTATGAGGAGTGCCTGGAGGCTTCCTCAGTAGAGCATACAACTCTTGATCTCAGGGTTGTGGGTTCGAGCCCCATGTTGGGTGTAGACTATTTAAAAGTCTAAAAAGAGGGGCGCCTGGGTGGCGCAGTCGGTTAAGCGTCCGACTTCAGCCAGGTCACGATCTCGCGGTCCGTGAGTTCGAGCCCCGCGTCAGGCTCTGGGCTGATGGCTCAGAGCCTGGAGCCTGTTTCCGATTCTGTGTCTCCCTCTCTCTCTGCCCCTCCCCCATTCATGCTCTGTCTCTCTCTGTCCCAAAAATAAATAAAAGCGTTGAAAAAAAAATTTTTTTTTAAAAGTCTAAAAAGAAAAAAAAGAAAACAAAAGAAAGGAAAAGGAAAAGGAAAAGGAAAAGGAAAAGGAAAAGGAAAAGGAAAGGGAAGGGAAGGGAAGGGAAGGAAAGGAGTATGCATCCTTAAACTACATAATAAATTAATGATTTTGAAGTTGCAAAAAGAGGCTGTACTAACAAAGTGAGGGGCTAAAAGTGGATTATTTGCAAGCACAGATGTATTGCTTTTCTGACTATAGTTTAGCTGCCCATCACCTGGTCCCCGATCTTTGTGACTCGGTGAAGCAAGGACACCGTGGTTGCATGTTATTATAAATGGATACCACGTGGTGTGGGGAAGAGAATATAGAAATGACTCACAATTCCTTGAGGATAAACCATTTTTCAGTTAAAATGGAACTAGTCCAAATTAGATCACTGGTCAACTCCTTGATTCTTCTAGGTGTAGAAACCCACCTATCTGCCTGTGGGCACAGCTAAAACTAGAATCCTAATCACTTCTACACTTCTATACTTCACTTCTATACTTCAGTTATATACTTCTAATTTTCTACAATTCAATCTGTTAAAAGTCAGTTTTCTTGCTAGGCTTCTCTGACTATATTTGCTCTTTCTCCTCTGTGGTACCTAGATTTCAAACAAACTTGACAGTGATGTGCAATAGTGATTGTCCCCAGTGTGCCTCTTCCTAAATAAAGCACGCGTGCAGATGGATTGTGGGTCCTGTGAACACTCAGAAACCCTGCAAAAAGGTCCAGTATCAAATGATGGAGATATCTCCAACAATATTTGTCTGGGAGACTTATGGAAAATTCACTCCTGGGGAAGAAATGATGTCAACCTCTTTTCTAAATACCGTTGTAGATGGAAGAATAAGAAATGGGGATGAAGGGTTGGAAGCTGTCTCTAGGTGCCAGAAGATAAAGGGGGGAAGGAAGGCCCCCAAAAGGGGTGTACGATTAGAAGAGAGTGAGTTAAGGGCAGCCCAGACAGATTTCATCTTGCTTCACAATTTTGCCAAGGGCAAAACTGAATCTGAATGCGGCAGCCTCCGGAGGGCATGGCGATCTGTAACCCATGTTCAGGGCTCCTCTGCGCTTTCTCCTGGTTGGGTGAATGATATCACTGACAAGTCGTCTTCAATTACGTCAGGAGTTTCAGGGACAGGGAGAGACGTCAGCAGAATGTAGAAGAGACTAAGAGGCAATGTTCCTTGGGATCCATTCTCAGTTCTATCACTGACTCACAGGGAGACTTTATTATCTCCATTGTTATTAGGGCAATTTTTATTGAGGATTGATACAATACTCAAGATCTGGAGGTCAGCCCAGGACCTCTCCTTGCTTAATATCTAAATTAAATGTGAAACTTTCTTTGAGATACCATTAAAGTGATGTGGTTATAAAAATCTAAAAGTGGAGTTGGAAATTTTGACAAATTGCCCTCTTTTGAAAACATCTGAAGTTTAGAGGGGCACCTGGGTGGCTCAGTCAGTTAAGCCTCAGACTTCGGCTCAGGTCATGATCTCCTGGTTTGTGAGCTCAAGGCCCACACCGGGCTCTCTGCTGTCAGCCCAGAGCCTGCTTTGGATCCTCTGTCCGCCCCCTCCCCCTCTGCCCCTCCCCTACTCTCTTTCTCTCTCTCAAAAACAAATAAAAACAGGGGTGCCAGGGTGGCTCAGTTGGTTAAGCCTCCGACTTCAGCTCAGGTCATGATCTCACAGTTTGTGGGTTTGAACCCTACATCAGGCTCTATGCTGACAGCTCAGAGCCCGAAGCCTGCTTTGGATTCTGTGTCTTCCTCTCTCTCTGCCCCTCCCCTGTTCATGCTCTGTCTCTCTCTGTCGCAAACATAAACGTTAAAAAATTTTTTAAAAAATAAATAAAAACATAAAAAATTTAAGTTTATTGGGATGAAATTTATGTAACATAAAAATAATCCTTTAAAATGAACAATTTGGGGACCGTGGGTGGCTCAGTCGGTTAAGCTCGGTTAAGCGGCGTCCCACTCTTAATCTCAGCTCAGGTCATGAGCTCAAGGTTGTGAGTTCAAGCTCCACACTGGGCATGGAGCTTACATACAAAAATAAACAGATAAAGTGAACAATTCACTCACATTTAGTACATTCACAATGCTATACAACCATCACCTCTGTCTTGTCCCAAAACATTTCTAAGCCCCCAAAGTCAAACCCCTCCCCCAGTTAGTAGTTTTCTCTAGTCCCCAGCAACCACCCATCTTTGTTCTGTCCCTATGGATTTATCTATTCTAGATATTCTGCATAAATGGCATTATAAAATACATGACCTTTTGTGCCTGGCTTCTTTTACCCAGCATAAAATGTTTGAGGTTCATCCATGTTGTAGCATGCACCACTATGTCATTCCTTTTTACGGCTGAGTAATATTCCATTGTATGTATAGACCACATTTTGGGTTTTTGCTTGTTTTTGAAAGAGAGAGAGAGAGACACAGACAGACAGACTGTGAGTGGGGGAGGGGCAGAGAGGGAGGGAGACACAGAATCTGAAACAGGCTCCAGGCTCTGAGCTGTCAGCACAGAGCCCAACCTGGGGCTTGAACTCATGATCTGAGAGATCGTGACCGGAGCCAAAGTCACACGCTTAACCAACTGAGCTACCCAGGTGTCCCGACCACATTTTGTTAATCCATTTATCTGATGGCAGAAATTTGGGCTGTTTCCACCTTTGGGCTACTGTGCACCCCCCCTCCCCCTTTTTAAGTTCTATCCCTCACTCCCACCCCTCCCTCCCACCCCTCACTCCATATTTCCTCCTTTCCTTATTGTATATCCTTCCCTTTGGAAAACACGCATTATTGGGAGCTTATCTCCAGGGGCGTTCTGGAGGGCTCAGAGCAGAAGAGAGGGTTGTAGTCAGAAAATTAGGAAGGAGAAGAGCTTGGGAAAGGAGAATGAAGGTAGGAGGGTCGGACCAAGAACAACCAGCAGACATACCCAGGTGAAGCAGGAAGCACAGGAAACAGATTGAGGGAACGGATTTTCTGGTGAGTATCTGTCGCTGTCTAAAAGGCTCAGCAGAAGTTTCTTCAAAGACACTGGAAGTCTGGTTGAAAGTTCACTTATGCTTTTTCTCCTACTGTCCTCAGGAGAGCATCATCCAAAACGATGGTGTTTTAACAGATGTCAAGAAGGCTTCCTACATACCAGCACCACCCCCCGCCCCCGCCCAAGGTTTCTCTAAGTATTATTAGTCTAGATAGGTTCACAAAATAGTATCAGTTTAAATCCTTTTAAATCCTAAGACAGTCTTTTGGAGAGAGAACTGCACATCAGAAAAGGATCTCAGTAATAACTAACTGAAGAAAATACTGGCTCCTATTTTCCTTGAGGATTCCCCATTAAAGGAACCATTCAGTTAGCGTCAGACTAATGACTAGTTATTTTTGTCACTGAGATGATGGTTCTAGATCATCTTAAAAAACGAAAGGAAAGGAAAGGGGGAGAAACAATTTCAAAATAAGCCAAACCAGACTCAGCTCATAAAGAAGAAAGAGGTCCATCTGTGAATGTGACTGTGCCCTGCGTGTTTTCTTTTAAAATTAATGCAGAAGGAGAGAAGTTAAAAAGTGGGGGAAGAGTATGTGTTTTCCTTCCTTTTTGCTAACATGTGTATTACTGAATCCAATCCTATTTCTTCAAATTGTTTAAAATATTTGTAGAAATACTGTTTCAGTGGTATAATCATGCCCTACATGATTAAGCAACTCAGTCTGTCAGTCTGTCAGCCGGTCTCGAAAAGAAGATTAAAGTACAACGCTTTCTGAAGCCCGTAAAACAGTGTTCTTCTCCAATGTCAGCGAGTGTGTGTATAACTTCTACATAATTTAAAAATCACCTCTGGCATAGGTCTCAACGAGAAGCCCAGATTCTCTACTGCTGATCAGAAAACAGATACAGTGGCGATCTTTGCTTTAAAAAGACATAGTGACAATCCTTGCCATAAAGACACAGTAGCAATTTTGGGTGCTAGAAAGATACAGTAGTAGGGGTGCCTGGCTGGCTCAGTCATAGAGCATATGACTCTTGATCGTAGGGTTTAAGTTCAAGCCCCACTTTGGGTGTAGAGATTACTTATAAATAAAATCTTTTTAGAAAATTAAAAAATTAAATAAAAAGATACAGTAGCAATTTTTGACGCTTTCACTGGTAACCCTATAACTCAACAATCTGACATCAAAATCCTCTCAACTCTTCTCTCAACATCCAGTGGGAAGGAAGCAAGTGATACAAGGATTCCATTTGGACAGTATTACACTTTTTTCATGGGACACAACATGGGTAGCAGACAACAGAACCCATTGGTTCCGAAGCCTAAAGTCAACATTTAAATTCCAAGGGGATGAAATCAAGGAGGTCATTAAAAAAAGGCATCTCAACCATAGCTACAATGCCTGAAGGCCAGCAAGATCGAGATCTGAAACACTGACTTTTGAAGGGTGGTCCCCAGACCTGCCACACCAGCAGAGTCACATGTTTTCCTAAGGGTTTTTGGAAGCATAAAAGTAATCTACACGTTGTGAGAAGGAAAGAAGCCACACAATTTAACGGAGCTAGAAAGGTTTTTCTGCTGGGACAGCTGCCACTGGAGGGGTGACCTGTAGCATTTGCATATTAATTATGACCATTTTGTCTCCAGCCCAGAAGTTGTGGGAAAAGAAGAGAAGTTCAGAGGGATGTGCCGGGCCAGAGATAAGGGGGTTACAGTGCCAAGTGGGAAAGTTTCTACAGCAGTATTTCAGTTTGGCTCTTGTTTGGGAGATGCACTGATTTTTAAATATATTTTTATAAGTGACATTTCGGAGAGATTTAGGGAGATCTTAAAAGTAAAACAAAGCAAATAACTTATTTTTTTAGAATCTCACTACCCAGACTGTTAACAACTGCTCAGCTTTCTACGAGTTTCTTTCTAGTCTTCTTCCTACGTGCTTTTATAAGATTTAGGACATTTTTAAAAAATTTACAACACATTTTTCCATCTGGATCGAGATGCCATTGACGTATGACACTGTGTAGGCTTAAGGTACGCAACGGGATAATGTAATACACACGTCTATTGTGAAATTACTACCACAAGAAGCACAGTAAGATTAGCCAACACATTCGTCGCTTTGCATAGTTATTTGTGTGTGTATGAGAACTTCCTTAGAGGTGAATCATAGGCTGGGCTCATCCTCAGCTTTACTAATTATTCCCAAATTGCTCTCGAAAGTGGTTTTAAGAATTTACTCTCTTGGGGCACCTGGGTGGCTCAGTCGGTTAATCGTCTCCGGCTTCAGCTCAGGTCATGATCTCACAGTCTGTGAGTTCGAGCCCCAAGTTGGGCTCTGTGCTGACCACTCAGAGCCTGGAGCCTGCTTCGGCTTCTGTGTCTCCCTCTCTCTCTGCCCCTCCCCTGCTCATGCTCTCTGTCTCAAAAATAAATAAAAACATTAAAAAAAAAAAGAATTTACTCTCTTACCAGTAACATGGGAGTGCTCTTAGTGTTTCACACCCTCACCACAGTGCTCGGCATGGTCAGACTTTTTAGATTTTGCCTTTCTGATATGTGTGATGTCACCATGTTGCTTCCATTTCCACGTTCCTGGTAGCACATTGGGGAAAGCATCTTTACATGTTTTTCAGCCATCTCAATTTCCTTTTTACTATAGTGTCAGTCTGTAGCCTTTGCCCAGATTTCTACTGAGTGGCCTTTTCCTACTGGTTTTTAGGGTCTCTCTATAAATTCTAGTTACTAATCCTTTACAAATATCTTCCCCTAGTGACTAGGTGGCTCAGTCGGTTAAGCATCCAACTCTTGATTTTGGCTCAGGCATGCTCTCGCTGTTCTTGGGATCGAGCCTTGCATCAGGCTCTGCACTGACAGCGAGGAGCCTGCTTAGGATTCTCTCTCCCCGTCTCTGTCTGCCCCTCCCCACTCCCACTCCCACTCGCTCTCTCACCCTCACTCTCAAAAATAAATAGTTAAAAACAAACTTGAGAATAAAAAAATTAAAATAATAAAAATAAATACAAACAAAAAACCAAATATCTTTATCGGGGGACCTAGGTGGCTCTGTCGGTTGAGCGTCCAACTTCGGCTCAGGTCATGATCTCATGGTTCCTGGGTTTGAGCCCCGCGTCGGGCTCTGTGCTGACAGCTCAGATCCTGGAGCCTGCTTCGGATTCTGTATGTCCCTCTCTCTCTGCCCCTCCCCAGCTTGTACTCTGTCTCTCTCTTCCAAAAATAAATTTCTAAAAAAATATCTGGACTTGTTCTTTAACTTTGCTACAATGTGCTTTTGTTGTTGTTGTTTTGTTTTGTTTTAGCAGGGGTGGGGGCGGGCAGAGGGAGAGACAGAGAGAGAATCTCAAGCAGTCTCCACACCCAGGGCAGAGCCCGAAACAGGGCTCAATCCCATGAACCATGAGATCACAACCTAAGCCAAAATCAAGAGTCTGGATGCTTAAATGACTGAGCCACCCAGGCACCCAGCTATGATGTCTTTTGTTGAACATTTTTAGTTTTAACCCTGTAAATCTCATTAATCTTTTAAGTTTGTGCTTTCTATGTCTTTACTAAGAAATTTCCATATTGATATCATAAAGATACTCTCCTATATTTTCTTCTGGGAATATTATTTTCAAATATATGGCATTAATCCTCCTAGGATTTATTTTTCTGAATGGTATAGATGGGGATCTAATTTTTATACACAAGGACATTTATCACCTTTCAAAATAAGCATGAGCCTGTGCCAGGGTGCTCCCAATCTTGCACTCTCTCTCAAGACTTAATTAGGTTGAAGAATTTTCCTTCTTTTCCTAATTTGCCAAGATTTTCTGCCATGAATGGATGTTTTATCAAGTATCATTTCTGCATCTAGGTAGATGATTATATGCTTTTTCTCCTTTATTCTTTTAACAGGCAAATTACACTGTTAGTTTTGCTTGATAAATGGTGTGTTACTTTTACACATTGCCAGTTTGGTTTGCTGATAATTTATTTATATGTTTGTATTTATGTTCATGAGTAAAATTGGTCTGTAACTTTCCTTTCTCATTAGGTCTTTGTGAAATTTTGATATCAAGGTTACATTTGCCTCATAAAATACATTGGGGATTTTCCCCTTTTTTTCCTTTCTCTAAAAGAGCTTAAGGTCGTTCATTTCTCCCTTAATTGTTGGTAGAACTCACAAGTAAATCCAACTGGGCCTGGTGTTTTCTTTCTGGCAAGATTTTAAATTACTGATTTAATTTCCTTAATATTTAGACATGTTCAAGTTTTCTATATGATCTTGCCAGTTTGGGTGAGTTGTATATTTTTAGGAATTTGTCTACTTTGTCTAAATTTTCAAACTCAACATATATATAAAATGGCTCATGATATTCTCTTAACATTTAGATAGTTATCATTTACTTATTAGATCTGTAATGATGACCCTTTTTTCATTCCTAAGATCGGTTGTATGTGTCGTCTCTCTTTTTTTTTAATGGATTCAGATCACCAGGAGATTCCCATGTTAGGAGTCTTTTTAAAGAATTAACTCTTGGCCTTGTTGATCTCCTTTACTATATATTTGTTTTCTATTTCATTGATTTCTATTGTTATTGCTTTTATTTTTATTAATTTCTATTTTATACTTTCTTTGGGTCTGTCATTCTTTTCGTAACTTCTTGAGATGCACAGTTAACCCTTCAATTCAGCCTTCCTTTTTTTCTCACACATCCTTTTTTTTTTTTTTTAAGTTTTTATGTATTTATTTGGGGGAGGGGAAGGGGCAAATAAAGAGGGGGAGAGAGAATCCCAAGCAGGCTCCACATTGAGCAGGGCTCAATCCCACGACTGTGACATCATGACCTGAGCTGAAACCACTCACCTGACTGAGCCACCCAGGTGCCCACACATGCTTCTAATGTTATGAGTTTCTCACTAAATATTTACATATTTAGTTACATCTTGCAAATTTTGATGTGTCATATTTCATTATCATTCTGATTGAAATATTTCTTCTTTGATCTATGGGTATTTAGAAGTGCATTACTTAATTTCTAAACATATGAGGATTTACTAGTAATCTTTTGATTTCTAAATTCCACTGTGGTTAGAAAACATACTCTATATGATTTAATCCTTTCTTGAGCCCTGCTTGATGGTCAAATACACATTAGTTTTTACAAATGTCCTTCAAGATTCTCTTCTCTTTTCACTTAATACCTATTTTAATAGTTATTTTCACTGAAGAATTACAGAAGGGAAATTGTCATAAACTTTTTATGTTAGAAATTTTCTTTATATAACACTTAATCTTTTTTATTGAAGTATAGTTAGCATGCAATATTATATTAGTTTCAGGTGTACAACATAATGATTCAACATTTATGTACATTATGAAATGATCACAGTAAGTCTAGTTATCATCTGTTGCCATAGAAAGTTATTACAATATTTTTTCGAAAGATTCTTTTTTTTTAAGTTTATTTTATGTATTTATTTTGAGAGAAAGAGAGAGAACAAGCGGAGGAGGGGCAGAGAGAGAGGGAGAGAATCCCAAGCAAACTCCATGCTTTTAGCATGCAGCCTGATGTGAGGCTCGATCCCACAAGCTGTGAGATCATGACCTGAGCCGAAATCAAGGATCAGACACTTACCTGACTGAGCCGTCCAGGCAAAGTTATTGCAGTATTAGTGAGCATATTTCCTACCTTTACTTCCCATCCCCACGACTTACTTATTTTATAACTGGAAGTTTGTACCTCTTAATCCTCTTAACCTATTTTGCCCACCTTCCTACTACCCTTCCCCTCTGGAAACTACCAGTTCTCTGTATTTATGAGTCTGTTCCTGCTTTGTTTTGTTTGTTCATTTGTTTCGCTTTTCAGATTCCACATATAAGTGAAATCATATGGTATTTGTCTTTCTCTGACTGGCTTATTTCACTTACTATTATACTAAGTCCATGTTGTCTCAAATGGCAAGATCTATAATTCTTTATGCCTGATTACATACACACACACACACACACACACACACACACACACACCACCCCACATCGTCTTTATCCATTTATCTATTGATGGACACTTAATTTGCTTCCATATCTTGGCTATTGTAAATAATGCTGCAATGAGCAGAGAAGTGCACGTATATTTTTTTATTGGTGTTTTTGTTTTCTTTAGATGAATTCCCAGAAGTGGAATTGACAGATCACATGGCAGTTCTATTTGTAGTTTTTTGAGGAATGTCCATACTGTTTTCCACAGTGGTGGCACCAACTTACATTCCGACCAATAGTGTACAAGGGTTCTCTTTATTCCACATCCCAGCCAACACTTGTTATTTCTTGTCTTTTTAGTAACAGCCATTCTGACAGGTGTGAGGTGGTATCTCATTGTGGTTTTGATTTGCATTTCCCTGATGATGAGTGACGTTGAGCATCTTTTCATGTGTCTGTTGGCCATCTGTATGCTTTTGGAAAAATGTCTATCCAGTAAGTCCTCTGCCTATTTTCTAAAAAAATCTTTTAATGTTTATTTCTTTTTGAGAGAGAAAGAGAAACAGAGTGCAAGTGGGGGAGGGACATAGAGAGAGGGACACACAAAATCTGAAGGAGACTCCAGGCTCTGAGTTGTCAGCACAGAGCCTGACACGGGGCTCAGACTCACACACTGTGAGATGGTGACCTGAGCCGAAGTCAGATGCTTAACCAAGTGAGCCACCGAGGTGCTACTCTGCCCATTTTTTAATCAGACTGTGCATGCGTGTGTGTGTGTGTGTGTGTGTGTGTGTGTGTGTGTGTGTTGAGTTGTAGGAGTTCTTTTGTATTTTGGATATTAACCCCTTATTGGATATATCATTTGTAAATATCTTCTCCCATTCAGTAGGTTGTCTTTTCATTTTGTTGATGGTTTCCTTCACCGTGCAAAAGCTTGTTATTTTGATGTAGTCCCGTTTGTTTATTTTTGCTTTGATTGAGGCACAGATCCAAAGAAAATATTGCTAAGACCAATGATTTGACCCTCAATCTTGGAAGATAACTTAGCTGGCATAAAATTCCAGGTTAAAGGATGTTTTCTAATACTTTGTTTCTGTTCTATCTTGGCTAATGAGAAGCTGGCTGTCAGTCTGACAGTCACTTCTTAGTAACTCCATCTTCTCTCACTGAGAACTTTTAAGGCTTATCCTTATTCTTGATCCTTTGTAGTAACACTAGGTGAAGATACATCCTTATCTTCTGGCTCGGTACTTAGAGTGCACTTTGGGTTATTCTTAACTTTCGTTCAGAGTCCTCACAATTGCTTGCTCTTTGTTCCCCTAGAATAAAGGGTTCTGCACACTTTTTATGCAAAGGACTAGATAGTTAATATTTTAGGCTTTGCTGGACACATATGGTTTCTGTCACATTTTCTTCTTCTTTCTGTAACAATTTTTTCAAAGTGTAAAAACCATTTTTAGCTCATAAGTAGCACAAAAAACTTGTCAACTCCCACCTGGGAATCCCAGTCATAACTTCCCACTCCACCAGCATACATCACTCCTACTCTTCCTCTCCTTCCCAGGGACCCCAGCTTCTCATTCAAGAGCTACACACACACATCTTCTCACTGCTACAAACCATCACCTGCTTAATAGTAGTTTAAGTCACTTGAAATCCAAGGTTTCTGCAGAAATGTAAGCCTGACACCCAGAACTGTGATTCTGAACAAGTCTTAAGGGAGGCATGGCTTACTGCAATGCTATTCGAATTTTCTTTGAACTTATACCATAGTAAAATATACATTTGCATTGTTACCCAGTATACATATGCATACGACACACATATTTGAAACCAGAGTTCCATGAAACAATACAATACCTACTCTTATCTCCTGCAGTGTACCCTTTTCATTCTATTCTATTTCATTTTTATTTTTTTAATTGGTTTAAATATTTACTTATTTTTGAGAGAGAGAGAGAGAGAGAGAGAAAGTGTGAGTTGGGGAGGAGCAGAGGCTGAGACACAGAATCGGAAGCAGGCTCCAGGCTCTGAGCTGTCAGCACAGAGCCTGACACGGGGCTCAAACCCACGAACTTTGAGATCATGACCTGAGCTGAAAGTGGATGCTTAACTGACTGAGACACCCAGACACCCCTCTATTTCATTATTTTTAAAAGGATGTCACCACTCCCTAAATTGCTTTTATGACCACTAATAAGTTGAGGCTTCCAATTTGAAAAACGCCGGTCGATAATATTCTTTTTAGAACACTGGGAGTTAAATGGAGTTTTGTGGGCTGGCCTGGGACTCTAACCATCATGTACAACATTGTTTCACTGCAAAATGTATTCTTATTTCCTAACAACTGGGTTAGAATCCAATTTGGGGAACTCAATCCATCTGTAAGCAGGGGACTGCCAAGGTCTAACTCAGGAACATTTTTATATTAGGAGTTCATTTAGACCCAAACAAGTAGAAGCTGAACAACCTTCCTAAAGTAATTCCAATACACTTGTCTGCTCGGGAATAGAGCTTATCGAGAAGTGGTCAACCTTAGCATTTTTGCAACTTCTTTTCCCTTTGAAAAATGACTTCATTTGAATTTCTGAAGACAGCACAGAAGTGATTCATTTTCCCCATAACACATGGATTGGGAGTTATTTTAATGTGTTTGCTACAAAATTTAAGTCTGCAGTTGCCCAAAGGGTTTTTGAAATCTACCAGTTTTTGTTCCTACAGTTCTAGCTGTTTCTCAGGCAAGACCGTTCCTGTCCTAACTGGTCCTAATGGAAAGAAAGAGTCAGGTAATCTGGCAGTACGGAGGCTCCTCAAAAGATTAAAAATAGAACTACCGTATGACCCAGTAATTCCACTACTGGGGACTTACCCAAAAGAAATGAAAACTAATTCAAAAAGATATATGAACCCCTATGTTTATTGCAGCATTATTTACAATAACCAAGACATGGAAGTAACTCAAGCGTCCATCGACAGTTGAATGGATAAAGAAGATATGATACATATATACAACAGAGTATTACTCAGACATAAAAATAAGAATGAAATCTTGCCATTTGCAACAACGTGAATGGACCTAGAGGGTGTAATGCTAAGTGAAATAAGCTATCATATGATTTCGCTCATATGTGGAATTCAAGAAACAAACGAATACACAAAAAAAGAGACAAACAAAAAAACCCAGACTGTTAAACACAGAGGACAAACGGGTGGTTGCCAGAGGGGAGGTGGGGCGGGGGGGATAGGTAAAATAAAGGGGATTAAGAGTACACTTACCTTGCTGAGCACTGAAAAACATACAGAATTATTGAATCATTATATTGTACACCTGAAACTAGCATAACACTGTATGTTAGTTATACTCGAACACAAAAACAAATAAATAAAATTTTTTTTAAAAAATCAGGCAGTTTGGGAAATATTTCTCCATGCACCCAAAATTCATCAAAGGTATATTTAGGAATTTTCAGAATATCGTTAGGAATGGTAGAGGCTGGCTTTATTTTTAGGGGTTGGCAAGTCCTTTTACTCTATTTTATATAAATTAGACAACAGTCTAATCCAATGAACTCTCAACTGTGTGCGCATCACCAGGCTTCTTTTAAAGATGTATAATCTTTTTATATAATTAGTTCAGAAAATACAGGGGTTTGGAAGTACATGGGTGTATTCTACCAATTTTCATCACTTTTAAAATACACCCTCATTTACTTTTTTCTACCCCTCAAAAATAAAAGCTAAATATCCCTCCCTGGTAGCAAACACAAGCCATATAGCTTCTGTCCAGGGTGACAACACAGAGAGAAGCACGAAATGCTTGCCCACGAGCCGATGGATACTCCTGGAGGCTGTAAGCAAAAGCCTAGGTTTCTCCTCCAGGAGACCATACGCCCGACAGTCGCCAGACTATATTTATCCCGGGGCTTCTGATCTGAATCTCCCTTGTGAGAGGGCACTGAAGGCCCCAAACGTCACATGAGAGGCATGAAGAGAAGATTTCAAGCCTCTAAAATTCTCCTCTCATCCCATCGTAAGATCCTTTAGCCTCTCAGACTATCATCTCGGGCCAGTTCCTTAACTTTCTAAGTAAGCTTCAGTCTCCTCATCTACAAAAAAGAAATCAATGTAGCCATCTACTTTGGGGACAGAGAAGATTCGGTTCACTGATATGAGAGAAATAACTTCTTTCAGTGTCTGGCACATGGTGAGCCATTCAATAAATTCTAGTTCTCCCCCTAACTTTTTTGTTCCAGATTCTCATTGTATTTTTATTTATTTATATTTTTGAGAGAGAGAGAGGGGGGGGGTGCAGTGAGCTAGAGGTAGAGAGAGAGGGAGAATCGCATGAGGGGCAGAGAGAGAGAGAGAGAAAGGGAGAGAGAGAAAGGGAGAGGGAGAGAGGGAGAGGGAGAGGGAGAGGGAGAGAAAGAGAGTCAAGCCCCCTAGTGTGGGACTCGAACTCACCAACCGTGAGATTATGACCTAAACCTAGGTCAGATGCTTAACCGACTGAGCCACCCAGGCAGGCACCCCAGGTTCTCATCTTAAACTAAAATTTCAAAAACTCTATCTGCTGGGGCTTCCAGTTCAAGGTGAGTCACTGAACACTGGCATCTGCTTTCCCTCCCTCGTTCTGCTTCTTCTGCCATGCCTTCCACTACACTTGAGATGTCAACCAAATGGAAATAAAGGAATAAATCCATAACAGCAAAGAGAACAAGAGAGGGACCACCATTGGCCATTTCAGTGAAGGGAACACCACCTCCGACTGATGACAGCCTCACCAGCCTCCAGCATGAGAGAGAGAAATAAAGTTGGGCACAAAGGAAGGAAGTGGCTGGGAGCAGTCTCCTCCGAGTGGCAACAAAGTCACGACTCGGGAGCTGCAAAGAAGGACAACAATCCTAATATGCAGTGTAAAAACAGACTATTAGTTTTCAAACTTTAAAATCCACTCATGGAAGATTTCGATGTAAGCATAGGACAGAATGCAGTATTGTCGACCTTGACTTGAGGATGTGTGTAGTGCGTTAGGAGCAAGGGCTCTGGAGCTAGGGTCTGGATTTCAAGCCCAGCTCTGTCTTCTTGAAATGACTCTCAAGTAAAGACCAGAGGGAGTGGGGCGTGTGCATACTGGGAGGAAATGCATTCCAGGCGTTAGGAACAGCAAGGACGAGGAAACTGAGGCAGAAGGAAATCTGGTGCGTTTGAGCAGCAGGCACGTCCCTCAATGCGGGAACGTAGTAAGTTATGAGATCAAACGAATGCAGTTGCAGCCACTAGAAAAAACAGAATGCTATCAAAATTCAATAGGGATGAATGAATACACAGTCAAGAAGTAGCATATTGTCTAAGGATATTAGCTAAGCGTTATTTGAGGTGGCCACCGGAAGAACTGGAACTGAAAACTACTAACAGCGGATGTGACTCTAGGAAGTTGTCCTGGGGATGCGAGAGGAGGCAACAGCTCACTTTATTATTAAATCTTCTGCACAACAACAACAACAAAAACCCGTGTGCATATCATTTTACTTTTATAAAAGGGAAATGAAATTAAAAACTCTCCGAGTGGAAAAAAACGTATTTGTCTGCAATGAAAGTGATCATAACAGAATTTGCATGATTTATACGCCCCTGAAGTAACTCAACAGCAAGGATGTCCCAGGTGGACTCTTTGCCTTTGAGGTTTTGCCTATTCCCGAAAAAGCTTTTCCATGCTTCTGCGATTTTCTTGGAAAACAGATTATGCAAATTACTTCACACACTTCTGTTGGTACAGCCCCATGGCTGCCACATTGTCTGCTCTGAAACTCTTTAGTCTCTCCAGTCTTCTAGAAGCTACAGATGCGAGTTGGAGAACAGGTGAGCTACACACCCAAGGAGAAGATGAAAAAGACATGCAGCTGAAGAGCGGAACACGAAAGAAGGTCTTTGAAAGTGTCCTGGGCCCACAGTGCCTGCAGAAGACCAGAGGAAGGAAGCTGCTACATCTGGTTAACTGTGCGGCATTATCACAATCCCAGCAGCGCTCATGGTATCACTACCACTTCTAGAGGCTGCTCATCATAGAGGTGTCGCTGCCACGCTTTTACAGGATACGCAAAATACAGACGAGTTAACACGCTAATAACCAGAAAATCGTTTTTTGAGTTAACGAGGAGCCAAGCTAGATTTCCCCCTCTTTTAATTAGAACCTGAAGATCTAGTTGCCTAATAGCCAAGGCCATGATAAATACAAGATTCAGAATTGTGGTTAAAGATCAGATGGAGACTATCCAGATGGAAAAGGGGAAGAAGTCTGATGCCACGATATTGTCGATGCTCCAGTTTCTAAGTTGGGGGGTGGGTCACAGCGTATATTATTATTTCCCTGTGGAATACGTGTATTCTTTTGTGTGTGTCAGATATTAGTAATGCATTTTTAAGGAAAAAAATATGTTGCCTGAGAAAGAGACATCTATCACATTACTCCACAATATCATTCCGTTTCTTAATGACATTAAGTTATAGCTTCTTTGGGTTTTTGTGTTTGTTTGGTTTTGGTTTTTTATCATTTTTAGGTTCCTGCACAGACGTTTCAGTACTTCAAGAAAATACCATGAAGAGTGTGGTGGAAGGTACAGGGATTTAGAATCAAACCAACTCAAGTTCAATACTTGTGGTCTCTAAAACTCTCAAGTTTTCAGCTGCTGATTTTTATTCTTACAGCTACTGCTCCTTTTTCGCCTGTTCACACGCATTGCCCTGACTGTCAACATTTACAATCTTTCCCAGAAAGGCACCTTCTTCCTATAAACTCTAGTCTGGAGAATGGCACGTATCGTGGTCACAACTGACTTCAGAAACAGTCACTTCTGCCACAGGCAATGCCACAATATCTTTCCCATGGGCAACTGCACCCACCCCCATGCTGAATCCTAGATCCTAGAGCCTCAGCGTGGGCTGCCTGAACCCTGGACTTCTGCTTGCCCTGCTGGGAGAGGCCAACACACAGGCTTAGGTTGGCAGACATTCAAAGACACGACCTGAACATTTAGAAGACTGTCAGTCTAAGAATTCTTGTTAAGCCGGGTGCCTGGGTGGCTCAGTCAGTTGAGCATCCGAGTTCAGCTCAAGTCATAATCTTACAGTTTGTGAGTTTGAGCCCCACATGAGGCTCACTGTTGTCAGCATAGAGCCCACTTCAGATCCTCTGTGCCCTTCTCTCTCTGCCCCTCTGGCCCTTGTGCTCTCTCTAAAATAATTTTTTTTTAATTAAAGAAAAAAGAAGTCTTGTGAAGCCTATATCATAACTTGTACTAAGAGGTCATATAGTAAAATACTCACTCAAACTCGGGTGGACACAATCCTTGTTTGAGACTGTTTCCAAAGACGGACACCAAGTCCTTCCATGCCTGTGGACCTCTATCACTCCTCCATCAACACGTGGAATGTTTCCTCCTCCCGAATCTGAACAGGCTCTGCAATTTGCCTTAACCAACAGAACATGGCAGAGGTAAGCTGGTGATAGCTCTGGGCCTGATCCATAAGATGTCTAGTAGCTTCTACTTTCACTCTTGCAACATGGAGCCTCCACATAAAGGGGCCCAGCTACTGTGGTGGAGAGACCACATGGTTGGAGAGACCCAGAGAGATGGGAGGGGGAAGGGGTGGAGGGAGGAGGACTGGTCAGTCCCCAGCTGTTCCAGCCATCCCAGCCAAGGCAAGCAAATCTGTCCTCGTTTCCTAGGGCTGCTATAACAAACTATTACAAACTGGGTGGCTTAAAACAATAGAAAATTTATTCACTCATACTTCTGGAGGCTACAAGTCCAAAATCAAGGTGTGTAGGTAGGGCTGGTTCCTTCTGCAGGTTCTGAGGGAGAGTGTGTTCCTTGCTTCTTCCAGCTTCTGGTGGTTCCCAACAATTCTTGGTGTTTCTGGGCTTACAGTGACGTCACTCTAGTATCTGTCTCTTGTTACATGGTGTTCTTCCTTTTTTCTCCCTGTCAGGACGCCGGTCATGTTGAATTAGGGCCCATTCTACCCCAGCATGATTTCATCTTAGCTAATCACATCTGCAAAGACCCCTTTCCAAATAACATCACATTCTGAGGTTCTGGGTAAATGTGAAATTTGGGAGATACTTTTCAGCTTTGCACAGAAACCGTCTTGAACATTCCTGCCCCACTTAAGCCTCCAAACCACTGCAGCTGCATGACAGACTCTGAGAGAGATGAGTAGAATCACCCAAATTACTTCTTTGGCCTCCCCAAATTGCAAAATCATAAGCAAATGGACAAATGCTGTTACAAGTCAAGTCAATTTGGGGATGGTCTATTATAGAGATAACCAAACCAGTCCTTTTGAAACCGTAGAAGAGATGATTTTAACAACCACTGACATAATTACTAATAAAATGCTGTTAATGTGTGACTAGAACTACTAGTAAAAGGATGAGAACACTGGGGTTTTTACAAAAAGCTATTGTAACTTTCATGAGATGTCTTACATAGGATTTCATTCCATTGTTTTTCTTCACCCAAGAATTTCTCAGAGGCAATTTCCTGTTTCAAATGAGGGAGGGGGGACATGGGGTGGGGGTGTTTTATGCCTCAAAATGTCTGTAAAATGCTGAGTAACATGGAAGGAATGTGAAAGTCTCTGAGCCAGAGAACAGAGTTTCTTCTTGTGAAGGACAGTGGATTTTACTATATTTGACCCAAGAAAGAAAAAGGAAGGGAATCCATCGTGTTACAGTTGATGTCCTATTCAGAAAAGATTAGAAGGTGAACAGACTTAAGGTGTGAAAAGATAAATGAAGTCTTACTCTGACCAGGTGTTCAGTAATTCAACCCTCACCTAACTTACACAGATAAGTTCAAGTCTCCAATCTTCTGAAAGCCTGGGATCAAACCGGAAGAAGGAAATGATAGGCTGCCAATTTTCCATAACATCCTCCCAAAACTATGCAGGATGCAACAGCGAATGTTAGTCTCTTGTGACCCTCAAAGCGGCAAGGACTGACATAAAACTGTTGTGTAAGAAAATATAATTAATATGGGAGGAAATTCTCCAAAAAGGGGACGGATCATGACTATCATTGCCTAATGGGAAAATAATAGAAATCTTCACATAAAGATAAGGACAAAGGAGATGCAAATTTAAGTCGCAAGGGAGTCTTTTTCACTTACTAACCATGAACATTAGGTAGGTTCCCTGTGCCATTTACCATTTTAGATTCCTCATACGGAAAAGGGGGATAATAATGCCTCACTTTCCTCAAAAGGTCATTGTGAAAAACACGGAATTGTAAATGTGAAAGCACTTTGAACACTCCACAAATACATGACAAAGATAAAGGTTAATTATTACTGTCCAGTATATATTTAAGCACATTTGTGGGGAAAAATATTTTCTGCAGTGCCAATTTCAGACATGGCTGATTAAAAGGAATTTCTAAAGAAACTTGTGGAACGGAGGTGGTGATGGCAGCCATGGTCTCATCAACAGGACGTATTCCATCAACATTATTTCCCACTTCACTTCAACCCTGTCCAGGGATTCCAGAATTTTCTTCTGTAAAATCCTGTATCCTCTGCTCTCATGTATTTGCAATGATAATTATTTGCAATAGGTGAGCTTCCCGTTAACGTCCTCCAAGAAAATCACCCTTCTGGAATCTCCACACCAGATTCAGCTGTCACCTCCTATTTACTGTCAAGTTAAATGCAGACCATTGCCAAGATGAAGCTGGTGTCTGGAGCATATGTTTTCTCCTTAGGGTTTTGATTACCAGCCAGTTTGGCATCTTGGGAGATGATGGGAAGAGAGAAGATTGAATTTATTGCTCTATGCCATCACCCAGTCTTTTGACATTTGGATTTCCAAGCAAGTTCTAAAAGAAACTAATTGTTAAGTCTTGCTAACTATGCATCAGACAACTGACAAATTATGTCATTTTTACAAATAGCTTCTAATATTGATAACATCATTGTCTCCACTTATAAATAAGAAAACTGAAGGTCAAAGGTCTTCAATAACTTACCTAAGGCCACGCAGTGGAATTGGAACATGCACCTAGGTGGTTTAACTCCAGAAGTTAAACTCTTACTATTATGCAATACTCTGCTTGGAATCCTCACATCAGAAACAGAGAACTGATGGCGAAGCTTACACACTCCTACACTTAGTGGCAGCCGCCGTGCTATAGGTGAACACACAGGCTGTGGCATGTTTGTGTCCTTTTGGTAGCAATTTAGGCATCCGGGATCTACTTCTTGTGGTTATGATATAGATGAGTTCTTCTCCTTTTTTTGGTAACCAAATTCAAACTATATGTCCTTTCATATTCAAGCGAATGATTTTTTTCAGTGATAGCTACAATAAAAGTCTAAATTCCTAAGGATGACGTTCAAGACTCTGCGAGCTGGACCTCTCTTGCTTCCTGTCTCACCTCTTCTACTCTTTTCTCTTTTGCACAAAGCACTAGGCAAACCATATTAAGGATCACAACCTGTGGGTCCCATGTCTATTTATTTTCTTATGATGCATTTTTCATGTAGAATGGCTTTCCCATCTAGGATGAATGCTTGTCAATATTTCAAAAACCCTACTAAAAACTGAAATATTAAATTTCTTGGCTTTTTTGGGGCGCCTGGGTGGCGCAGTCGGTTAAGCGTCCGACTTCAGCCAGGTCACGATCTCGCGGTCCGTGAGTTCGAGCCCCACATCAGGCTCTGGGCTGATGGCTCAGAGCC